>NC_046661.1:144284548-144312020 GCF_010883055.1 Belonocnema kinseyi | reverse complement strand
ATATAAAATAATAATAATAAAATAATAAAAAAAAGTTTGTAACAAAGTATGCTTCAGCTTTGAACCGAGTGGTTGCATTTTTATTATAAACTGAAATATTAAGATTTTCAGTTAAAATAATTAATTTTCAACAAAGTAATTACATTTAAAAAAAGGAAATATTAACAAACTTTTTAACTTTCAACAACTTTGAATCAAGTTGTTTTATTTGCAACCGGAAAGATAAACAAAGTATAGTTTAACTTTCAACTAAGTCGTTGAATTTTTAATAAAACATGGAGTTTTAAAATTTCCGTTAAAAAAATTAATTTTCTACAAAGTAATTAAATTTGCAGCCAATAAGATGAGTTTTCAACATAAATCATGAATTTTTAACCAATAAAATAAATTTTTAACAAAATAGTTTAATTTTTTAAGTAAGAATTTAATTTTTGACCAAATAGTTGAATTTACGTTAATTTATGGAATATAATGAATGTTATGAGAAAACGCTGTTTCTACACAATTTTATTCTACACAAAATATATTGTACAGAAGTACACTGATCATATTTTTCTTACACAAAACTTTTTCTACGAAAAATTTTTCCTGCACCGAATTTAATACTGTTATATTTTTCCTATACAACATTTTTTCTACGCCAAATATTTCCTGCACAGTATTTAATACGGTTTAATATATTTATTTTTTTCCTACACAAAATATTTTCTACACAAAATGTTTCCTACACAAAACTTTTTTTACACAAAATGTTTCATACACAAAATTCAATACTGTTATATTTTTCCTACACAAAGTTTTGTATACACAGAAGATTTCCTAAACAGAATTTAATATTGTTTAATTCTTTTATTTTTTTCCTACACAAAATATTTTCTACCCAAAATAAATAAATATATATATATATTTTTTTTTTACACAGAATTAAATAGTACTATTTTATGATCAAGATAGTCTCTAAATATTGTACAACAAAAATATTATGTCCAATATTTTTACCCCGAAAAATTTTTAATTTAATCTAAAGTAAGAGTTCTAAATTAAATCTTTTACATATATTGTAATTTCACAAACATCACTGGCCATTATGGCATAACTGATATTGTCTTTATAGCAGCAACAAAATTTGAATCAAAACTATAATCATTTAATTTTGTGTAGGATCTACTTTCTGTAAAGAATATTTTAAGTACTGTTTTTAATATTTTATGTAAAATATATTTTGTGCAGGAAAAATATTGGACATAATATTTTTTTTGTACAATGTTTAGAGATTATCTTGATAATAAAATATTACTATATAATTAAATGTAGAATTTACATCTTCTGTGTCGAAAATATTTTGTGTAGGAAAAGAATAAAAGTATTAAACAATATTAAATTTTGTGTAGGAAATCTTCTGTGTAGAAAAAACTTTGTGAAGGAAGCATTTTGTTCAGGAAAAATATAACATTATTAAATTCTATGTAGGAAATATTTTGTGTAGAAAATATGTTGTGTAGGGAAAAATATAATTATTCAAAAATATTAAATAATATGTAGGAAATATTCTGTGTAGAAAAAATTGTGTGTAGGAAAAATATAATAGTATTAAATTCTGTGCAGGGAAAATTTTGTGTAGAAAAAGTTTTGTGCAAGAAAAATATGATCAGTATACTTGTGTACAATATTTTTTGTGTAGGATAAAATTGTGTAGGAACGGGTGTAACCCATGAATGTTATCACGAAAAATGAGTGAAAACTAATTAAACCTGAATTTAATTGCCATTCGCAATGGATTTTTTTACTTTGGTCATACTTTTTTTTTTAATTCTACCAAAATTTAGTGGACATTTCTACTCAAAAAGGGATCATTTGTATGGGAGCCATTTAAAAAAGCTATTTTTTAATAAAAATTGTTTCTAAAATTTCTTCCATGCAAAAGGTTTCTTTTGGTGTCAAAATTTCCCCCGCATTTTGGCAGAATTAAAAAAATATATAGATCTCAAACCCATTTTTGTGAAATATTTTTTAATTGCCATTTTTCAAGGATTATAATTAAACAAATATATTTAGAGTTCTTGTAAACTAATTTTTGTAAATAAAGTTATTATGGTTTTTTTTAATTGACCCTAATTTTTTTGTAATTCTATCAAAATTCAGGGTACATTTTGAACCAAAAGGAACAGTTTTGTATGGTCGCCATTTTAGAAAAAAAAGATTGAGTCAAAATTGTATCGTTAGCCTTTTTTTTTATAAAAGTCGACAGTTGTTATAATTTATTAAAATAACACCACAAATTACAAAATGTGAAATATAGAAAAAAAATTATTCCTTATATTTTCAATTATATAATCGCATATTCTTCAAAATTTAAAGAAAAAAAAATATCAAAGAAAAAAAATTTTGAATAGGGACGTAACCTCTCAAAAATAAGAATGATTCAGGTAATTCGGTTTTTAATACTTAATAAATAAAATATTAAGCTATTTTTTATTATTGCAAGATCAAAATTATTTAAAAAATTATTCAGTTTAATTAACTTTTTTCAATGATAATTCAGCAACTATTTTAACCAATATCAGTGCTTCAAATATTGTTTGAAATGTATTTATTTTTGACAGAATACGTAGCCGAAATGATCAAAAATGGAATCTACCAATCATTTCACAACCCGAAGAATAAAAAATTAATTTTTTTAAATATCTTTGTCAAAAATTAAAATTCTTTAATTATTCAAGTTTTCAAATGCTTAAAAAATCAAATATTCAGCTTTATTTTATTATTCCATAACGATTATAAATATATTTATATTTTATTTTCTCAGTTGTGATTTATCAAAAATTTAAACCAATATCAATTGCTTTCGATAAGTTTTTAAAGATTTTTATTTTCAACAGAATTCACAGTAATTATGAAAAATGGAATTGGCAAAAAAATTCTTAACCCCAAGAAAAAATCGAAATTTCTCCAATATTTACAAGTATTATCAAGCCCTTAAGAATAAATTTTAAAAATGCCTCGTCTTTGTTCCGGTTGTGCCAAAGAATACCAACAAAAATTATTGTCACCCAACAGCCAAGTTTTTGAAGAAAATCAAAATTTCAAACTTTTGCAATTAAATGATAAAAATTCCTTAAATAGTAAAAATGGAATTGTAAATGATAAAAATGCCTCAAATTGTAATGATGGGATTATAAATGATGAAAATGCTTCAAATGATCAAAATATAATAAAAAGTAAACTCGAATTTAGTAAAAATATTGCAATCTGGATATTGAAAATAATAATTTCTTTGTTCATTTCTTTTTTGGCTCTAAAAATCAGTTTGGTAATTTATGATGTGATTTCTGTCTGTTTTTGGAATTTTACTTTTCAACTAATATCTCCGTTTTTTAAATTTCTGTTTTGGGTTATTGCATTATTCTGTTTTTGTTTGCGAGATGAATTTCAGTCTTTCGGAAATAATAACGAGCATGAAAATGCAAATTATAATAGAAATATGAATGATGCACTTGAAATTAAAATAGAAGTTCAGGAAAAAATTAAAAAAGAAGTTGAGGCAGAAATTCAGACACAAATTGGAACAGAAAATTTAGCAGAATTTGAGTCAGAAATTCACACAAAAATTGAGGCAGAAAATGAGAATGAGAATATTGCACCTGTAATTAAAAAAGAAGTTCAGGTATAAAGTGAGACAGAAATTAAAGCAGAGAATTGGACAGAATTTGAGTCAAAAATTCACACGGACATTTTGACAGAAAATGGGAATAAGAATAATGCACCTGTAATTAAGAAAGAAGTTCAGGCAGAACGCAGCGCAGAACTTTAGACAGAAATTGAGGCAGAAAATTGAACAGAAATTAAGGAAGAAAATTGACACGGAAATTAGAACAGGTAATTAGATAGAAATTGAGGGAGAAGTTCAAGCAGTAATTGAAGCAAAAAATTGGGATAATGCTTTTGTAATTGAAGAAGAAATTCAGGCAGAAATTGAGGCAAAAACTGTGTCTGAAAATTAGACAGCAATTGAGGCAGAAAATTGGTCAGAAGTTCAGGCAGAAATTAAGGCAGGAACTCAGACAAAAATTAAGGCAGAAGCTAAGACATAAATTCACGTAGAAATTCATAAAAAAAAATTTTGGCAGAAATTCGAGCAGAAAATTAGAATAATGCGTGGATGATTAAAAAAGAAATTCGGGCAGAAATCGAGGCAGAAAATTAGACAGAAATTCAGGCAGAAAATAAGAATAATGTACTATCAATTAAAATTTCTGTTTTAAAATAAAAAATGTCTTGAAACTGATTGCTAATAATTTGTTATTAATTATACTTAGAGTTAATTTACATACATAACTTAATGTATTCGTTCTACTATTTCCAGACATTTGTATGATAAATGTACATTGCTGAAGTTCAGAGTCTATTTAAATTACAGTTTGCGGCGATTAGAATATTTAATCAATTTAACGTTTCCTCCCATTCTTTGATGAGGGATAAAAAGTAACAGATCTCAATAAAATTCAGAAGAGAAATAGTATTTTGTAGTTTTAAAATTAAATTATAAGTGAGTTCGATTAAAGGTAGATCTAAAATTCAATTTAATTTTAATTCTAGTCCAGTCAATCGCGCGCTAGGCACAGGTAGAAAATTTTATTTTCAAAGAAAAAAAAACGAACTTTCAATCAAAAAGATTAAATTTTTACCAAAATATACGATTGTTCAATCATGTAGTGCATTTTTTTTTTACTAAAAATGATCAACTTAAGAAAAAATGTGGATTAGTGAAATTTTGATTTAAAAAAATTAATTTTCAACTACAAAAAGAAAATTTTTTATAGTATAGTTAAATTTTTAAGCAAAGAAATACATTTTTAAGCCAAAAAAACTAATCTTCAATAAAAAACTAGAATTTTCAACAACAAAAAAAAACCAACCGAAAAGATTTATTTTCAGCCAAAAGGAGGAATTTTCAATAAAAAATTTACATTGTCAACCTAACTAAAAAATATTTTTCTTTTTTAAATAATAAACTCTTGAATTGTTCACAAAAGATAAATTTTTAACAAAGTATAGTTCAATCCTAAACCAAAAGGATGAATTTTCTGCCAAAAAAAGACGAATTTTCAACAAAACTATTGTATTTATTACCAAAAAATTTTATATTTCTACCAAACGCGAACTATTCCTATAATTATGAAAAATCTTTCAAAATTAAACAAAAATACAAAAAAAAAATCTTCTAGATTATCTTCGAAATTTTTTTGAAATTTTCTATAAAACTGAAATTTGCAAAATAAAAAATCATTTCGAATTTTCCCAGGAATTTAAAAAGAAATTTTTATCAATATTTCAAAACCAAAAATCATTAAAAAATTTTCCCAGAAATCTCAAGAAAGTAATTGCTTCAATCATAATATATTACCAGAGAAAAACTTATATTAATATAAAAACCATTTATTCTCGGATTTGATAAATTTTATACATATATAAATATTGTAGAAAGAAAATCATAATTTAAAAAGCTTTAAGTTCTAATATAGTTTTTCTTTTTTTTTTTAATAAATATAAATGGTTTAAATAACTAGAATTTGGGAATTAAATAAAAATTGAATTCGATTAAAGGTGCAACTAAAATTAAATTTAGTTTAAATTGAAGTCACTTGAAGGACAGGATATTGTATTTGAAAAAGAAACGACTAGATAAAATTTATATAGGTGATTGAGCAGGATTTTCTTATTGACACACACTTAATTAACGGAGCTGAAAATGTGTTTCGAAAGCAAAAAAATTACTTTACAATTAGAGTTCATGAAAGCACACTTTGCGCATACTAGATCAATTTAATCAAGGACTTTGCGTATGAACCAAATAGATCACTGTGCCTGCAACTACTTACAACAAGTTAAAAGGGGACTGATAGAAACTAATAGCTAGCCGGAATTAGATTGCGCGTGCCATATTAATTCACACTATCGCATTTATCATTCATCGAGGGGGAAAAACTCTGGTAATACGCTCGACGACTTGATTATCCGAACTGGTAATCCATAGAAAGCCACTTGTAATTTGGTGTAATCTACTTGTAATCATCTGGTAATTCAGTGTAATCCCTTTGTAATCCGGTGTAATCCGCTGCTAATTTGGTTCAAACCACTTTTAATATGCTGTAATCCTCTTTGAAAACGATGTAATCCACTTGTAATACAATATAACCCACTTGAAATCATCTGGGAATTCGGTGTAATCCATTTTTAATTCGGTGTAAATCACTTGGGATTTGTTGTTATCCACTTCTTATCTTCGGGTAATTCGGTTTAATCCACTTGTAATCATTTGCTAATTCGGTGTGATCCATTTGTAATTCGACGCAATCCACTTGTAGTTTGGTATAATCCACTTGTAATCTTATGGTAATTCGGTGTAATCTCCTTGTAATAATTTGGTAATTCGGTGCAATTCATTTGCAATACGGTGTAAACCACTTTTAATTGTCTGATTATTCGGTGTAATATATTAGTTATTCATTGCAATCCACTTGTAATCATCTGGTGCTTCGGTGTAAGCCATTTCCCTTTCGGGGATTTTTAATTTGACATAATCCACTTTTAATATGGTGTAATCCACTTTCAATCATCTGGTAATTCGGTGTAAACCGTTTGGAATTTGTTGTAATACACTTGTAATCATCTGGTAATTTGATGTAATCCACTTGTGATCATTTGGTAATTCGGTGTGATCCATTTGTAATTCGGCGTAATCCACATGTATTTTGGTGTAATCCACTTGTAACCATATGGTAATTCGTTGTAATCTACTTGTAATAATCTGTTAATTCAGTGTAATTCACTTGTAATGCGGTGTAGTCTACTCGTAATCATCTGGTACTTCGGTGTAAACTATTTGTTATTCAGTGTAATCCACTTGTAACCATCTGGTGGTTCGGTGTAATCCATTTTTAATGTGACAATCCACTTTTAATATGGTGTCGATCCGTTTGTAGTGCGGTGTAATCCACTTGTGATCATCTGAAAATTCGGTGTGAACCACTTGGAATTTTTTGTAATCCGCTTGTTATCTTCGAGTTACACGATGTAAACCACTTTTAATTATCGGGTAATTCAGTATAATCAATTTGTAATTCGGTGTAATAGACTTGTTATCATCTGGTAATTTGTTGTAATCCACTTGTAATCGTCTGCTAATTCGTTGTTATCAATTTTTATTCGGTGTAATCCACTTGTAATTTGGTGTGATCAACTTGTAATCATCAGGTAATTCGGTGTAATCTACTTATAATAATCTGGTAATTTGGTGTAATCTTTTTGTAACCATCTGGTAATTTGGTGTAAACTATTTTTTATTCCGTGTAATCAGCTGGTGATTCGGTGTAATCCACTTTATAATGGTATAATCCACTTTTAATACGTCCTAATCCACGTGTAATCATCTGGTAATTCGACGTAATCCATTTTTAATTCGTTGTTTACCACTTGGATTTTGTTGTAATCCACTTGTAATCTTCGGGTAATTCGATGTGGTCCATTTTAAATCGGTGTAATCCACTTGAAATACGGTGTAATCGACTTGTAACTCAGTGTAATCCACTTTAAATCGAAACAATGCAGAATAATATACTTTTATTAGGAAATAATCCACTTGTAATCCAGTTCTAAGGCGGATTAATCTACTTATAATCCAGGGATATTCTTTTGGAATTTGGACTAATTCACTTGTAATTCAGAGTAATCCAATTATAATATGAATCAATGCAGTTCTATGTCGAAATAATCCACTTGAAATCAGAGTGTTCCAATTCTAATGTGGAGTAATTCAGTTCTCATCCGATGTAATAAACTTGTAATCCAGGGAAACTCAGTCATAATATGGAGTAATCCAGTTATAAATCCAATCAATCCACTTCAAACCTGGAGTAATCCAATTGTAATCCAATAATTGACTGGCGATCCCGAGTAATCTAGTTTTTTCATGGAGTAATCCAGTTCTGAACTGGAGTAATCCATCTATGATCCACTTCTAATTCGAAGCAATCCATTTTTAAATAGGCGTAATCCTCTTATAGTTCGGTGTAATCCAACTTCAATACAGACTAATCCAGAGGAAAATACATTTATTATAGAGTAATCCACTTGTATTCCATGTTAATTCAGAAGTAATATAGAGCTTTGCAATTTTAATCCGAATAATATACTTTAAATCGGAGTAATCCACTTGTGATCCACATTAATATATGTCTAATATGGATAAAAATAATTGTAATATCGAAGCAATCCACTTGTAATTCGTGGCAATCCACTTTGTAATCCAGATTATCCACTTGTCATTCGAATTAATCCACTTGTAATTCAGAGTAATCCACGTATAATTCTGGGTAATCCGGTAATCCAGATAATTTGAACTAAGTTAGGTAATACAAGTCATTCATTTGTAATCCAGCGTCGTCCCAGTATTTCGGAAAATTTCACTTTATCGGTAGAAGATTAATATTTATTGAAAATATTGTTTTTTCGTATAAAATTAAACTGTTTGATAAAAAATTAATCCAATGTGTAAAACATTCAAAAATTTGGTTAAAAATTAATTTTGTTGTTGAAATTTCAATTGTTTTGTTAAAAACTCATCTTTTTGTCTTGAAAATTTAACCATTTAGTGAAAAATTTAAATGTTTTGTTGAAATTTTGTTTTTTTAGATGAAATTTTCTTTACCTGAAAAGTTAACTCTTCAATTTTGGATTAAAAAATTAATCTTCTCACTTCAAAATTCATATGTTTGGTTAAAAATTCGGTTTTACTTGTTAAAAATTAAGTTTATCAACTGCAAATTTGACTGTGACATTGTTTATTGTACATTTATATTTTTCAGTAGAAAATTCAACTTTTTGTTTGAAAATTAATGTATATTGTTAAAAATTGATGCTTCTGGATGGAGATGCATAATTTTATATAAAATTCATGTATTCTGTTGAAAATTCGTCCTTATCAGTAGACAATGAATCTCTGTTAAAAATCTAGTTTTTTGGTAAAAAAATCTAACCAGTTGGTGCAAAATTAATCCACTTTGTAAAAAATTAAACAGTTTGGTTAATAAGTAATTTTTTTGTTGAAATTTCAATTGTTTTTTTTTTCTCATTTTTTGGCTTGAAAGTTGAACCATTTTGCGGACAAATTTAACCCCTAAACGGTACACTCCTTTCTGACCCCTACTAAAGGTACACTGGTGCGAATCTGGCTTTTGTATTTTCAACTTCGAATATAAAAAAGAAGATTGAGGCTAGAAAAATGTTAAACACATGTTTTTGTGTGAAATTTCCTGCTGAATCTAATGGTTCTATAGAAGTTTGGATAATCATTAATTTTAGCCATGATAATTTGTTATAAATAAATCGGGGTTTTTGAAAAATCACTTTTTTGGAAAAAATTCGCCATTTCTTCGCATTTTAATCAAATTAATTAAACTTTGCGGGATTTTGCAGTTAAAGGAACACACAATCATGAAAAAATATTGTTTATACCGATAATGTGATTCTAGTATTTTTCCCGGTAGGTCAAATTTGGGGTATTTTCAAATGCATGATTTACAGTTATGAAGGAAGGGAAATGAAAGTAATCCAACAATTACATGAAATACTTTTTATTTCGAATTTGTCTCGAATTTTTTCGACAAGAAATGCTTACTATTCTGGACATTTTTGACTCTCGATGCATATTGATTCTTTCTACTTTACACTCTATTTACCTTCATTCCTATGCATCTGATGGAAAAAATCACATTTTTGCCAAATTTATTGGAAATTATTATGCATAATCGATAAATCACAAATGAATGTACATAAACATACTTACAGTCAACAAACGAATGAAACTCCTTCACTTGAGAACAATATTTAGACATTCCAGCTCGCGACACTTTACCGCACGAAAAAGGTACACAGGTGCTGATTCGCACCAATTCGATTTTTTCGTCCTTCTATCTTGGAGAGATCAACGAAACTGGAACTAACCAGACTTGGGCCTAAAACCTTGGGGTTCGGACATATTTGTCGTGGTTGGGGATAATCCTGTACAACTGTCCATGATCAAATGCTACGAACTTTTCAACAAAGATGGTGCGAATTTGCACTAGTGTACTGTTTGAGGGTTAAACATTCTATTAAAAATTCTTTTTTTAGTTATCTTTTTTTTTTGACTGAAAATATAACTTCCACTTTTGATTTTATACTTAATTGTAAAATTAATCTTCTCGATTAAAACTTCCTATTTCTGGTTAAAAAGTAATTTTGTTGTTAAAATTTCAATTGTTTTTTTAAAAACTCATCTTTTTGGCTTAAAAATTGAACCATTTTGGTGATGAATTTAAGCATTCTGTTGAATATTCGTTTTTTAGTTAAATTTTTTTTGAAGTGAAAATTTAACTACACCATTTTTGATTTTATATTTAATTATAAAATTAATCTTCTCGATTTGAAATTCCTATTTTCCGTTAAAAATTCGGATTTTTTAAATTGAAAATTAAGTTTATTAAATTCAAATTTAACTATTCAATTGTTTATTGTATATTTATTTGTTTTAGTTTTTGGATTAAAATCAATTTGTAATTAAAATTTTAGAGATTCCAGTTGAAGATTTATCATTTTAGTTGAAAATTCAACAATTTAGTTGAGAATTCAATTATTTTGTTAAAAATCAATGTACTTTGTTAAAAATTCGTGATTTTTGCTAGAAAAATTCATCGATTTTACATTCTCATCATTTATTATTGAGAAAGTATTAGAATTGTCGGAAATTTGACATTAAAATTTTTCAACCGATCTCCACGTTTCTATACCTCCTGAATCCGAAAATCAAGTTTTTGAGATGGCGTCTGTCTGTCTCTCCGTCCGTAAACACGATAACTCGAAAAAATGAACGGATCAAATCCATCTTTGGCACACTTTTTTTTGGTCCTAAAAGAAAGGACGATGTCGAGCTAGCCATTTTTGATAAAAATTCAAAAAGTGAGCGCATTTTGAACTTTTTCGAGACCGCTTTTTTCTGAATTTGAAAGCTCTATGTACGGATATTTATAGTATTAAAAAGAACGAAAAATTTATCCTTATGACTTTTTCCGATAAAAAGAACATTCTCAGAGTTATAGCATTTTCAAAAAATTTTCTTTTAAACGAAAATCAAAATTTTAAGCCAAAAAACGCACTATATGAAAAAAAGTCAAGAGGAGAAAAACATCTCTTTTTGAAAGCCCTACTAGATTATCATAACAAATTTTTGGATTTTCTTGAAAAATCGAAAATCAAAATTTCGATTGCAGAAAAAATAATGAAAAATCGAAAATTCCATTTTGTGGTCAAACTTTGTAGTACACAAAAAAAATAAATTTTTAAAAATTGTTATCCCAAAAAAAACTACAATTTCGTTAAGAATCACTTCTTGATAGGACTCGTAATTTTTGTTTTATTCGTGAAAAATAACATTAAAATAAAAAAATAAAATAAAAATGTGTGGAAAAACGAACTATTTGTTTGAAGTTTATCAATTTTGTGAAAAATGTAAGAATTTTGTTAAAAATTGATCTTTTTTGGTAAAATTACAGATTATCTGAAACTTACTGTTTGTTCCTAAAAAAATTAATTTTTCGCAACATTGATGTGACTTGAGTCGGACCCATAAAAAAAATGTAAAAATTTTCTTATGAAAATTATTTTTTTTTCAGTTAAAAATGTGGAGACTGATCAAGAAATGGTGCCACCCGATGGCGGTTGGGGGTGGTTTGTACTCATAGCAGCTGTTATGGTAAATCTTCTAATTCCTGGGGCAATAAAATCTTTTGGAGTTTTATTCGTCGAATTCCTTGAGGTTTTTGAAACAACTCCCACGGAGGCATCATGGATTCCAGCCTTATGTTACTTTCTCTACAGCTCCTTAGGTAATTACGTCTTTTCAATAAAATAATTTAAAAACAGTCCATTTATTAATTATAAAATTAAAGCCTAATGTATTGTATAATTTTATATGTATTAATAAAATCGAGACGAAAATAGGATAAAATTGAAAATTATGTAGACTAAAGTGGTAGTAAAATAATATTAATTGTTTAAGCAGATAAAAAAATATATTTCCGAATATTAATTATTCCCAATAGTGCCAAAGAAACAGAGATTCCTTTTTGAAAAATGTGTCATTGTGGTGTAAATGATGATACAGTTTTACCGGTTTTTTTAAGTTCAAAATTACACTCAGACATGTAATTTAAAAAAATTTTGTTGGAACAAAAAAAAACCTTTCTTTCAAACAAAGAAATTTCTTTGAATTAAGAAATTTTTCTTTTACTGAAAGCCAGTGAATACTGAGTTATTTTTCTTTCAAGATTCTAACGAATTTCAATGATTTCCAAATATTTTAAAAGATTTCTAAGAATTTCAAATAATTTCAAAAGGTTTAAAAAAGGTTTAAAATATTTCAGGAATATTTCAGAAGGTTTCATATTAAAATTTGTTCAGGAATATTTCAAACATTCCACAAAGCTTTTAAAGATTTGATAAAATATTTTTAATATTTAACAATTATTTCAAAAGATTTCAAGAGATTTGAAAAAGATTTGAAATTTTTGTTCGAAAAATAACAATAAATTTCAAATATTAAACAAAATGTCAACGGATTTCACGGTGATTTCAAAATACTTCAAAAGATTTCACGAAGATTTTGTGAGATTTTAAAATATTTATAAATATTTCCAAGATATCTAGTAGATATCAAAACATTTAAAAGATTACAATGATTTCAAATAGTTTGCCAAAGATTTAAAAGATTCCAAAAGATTTCTAAATATTTCAAAAATGTCAAAAAAATTTTAAACCTTCATCAAGTATCAAAAGATTTCAAATATTCCAAAAGATTACAATGATTTCACATATTTCATCAAAGATTTAAAAAATTCCAAAAGATTTATAAGATTCCAGCGATTTTAAAGATTTTAAAAGAATTCAACGATTTCACAAAAATTATAAAGATTTCAATGACTTCATAGATTTTAAACGATTAATTTTTTTAACATAAGAAAATGCAGCAAATTTCAAATATTTGAAAAAATTGAAACGAAGTACAAGAAGATTTTTAAATATTTCAGAAATATTTCAAAACATTTCACAAAGATTTTGAAAGAGTTCACAAAATTTCAATAATTTCAAAATATTCCAAATATTTAAAAAAAAAATTTTAATTTCGAAAGATTTCACAAAGTTTCAAAACCCATTTACAGATTTCAATAAATGTTAAAAGATTTGAAAGATTCCAAAAAATTGTAAAGATTTTAGAAAATTTAAAAGATTTCATTAATTTTACAAAATCTTAAAAAATTTGAATGATTTTAAAGATTTCAACGGGTTTCATGACGATTTCAGAAAGATTTAAAAAAATGTCAGTGATTTCAACGATTTCATAAAGACTCAAGAAAAATGCAGATTTCAAAAAATGTTGAGACTTCAAAGATTTCAACAATTTTTTTATAGATTTGACAAAGAATCCATAAGATGTTTGAAAAGATTTTATATGATTCCCAAAGGTCTTAGAAGATTTCGAACACTTTTCACACTTTTAGAAAATCTTATAAATTATTATAAATGTTTGTAAATGTTTATCAAAAGATATCGAAAAATTGTAATGACTTAAAAAATTGCAATTGATTTCACAAAGATTTTAATGATATAGGCTATTTAAAAATATTTCGAAAATGTTATATTTCGAAACATTTCGCAAAATTCCAAAAGATGTTAAATTTCAAAAAATGTTGAAAGATTTTACAAACATTTTAATGATCTTAATATATTTTTGAAGATTTTAAAGATTTCAGAAATATTTCAAAAGATGTCACAAAGAATTCACAAAGATTTCAACGATTTCAGAAACTTCACCAGAGATAAAATATTTTAAAATATTTTGGAAGATTTCAAAGGTTTCGCAAAATTTTTTAAAATATTTCAAGAATTTTAATGATTTTAACGATTTAAAAATATTTCAAATAATTCAAAAAGATGTAAAAGATTTCACAAATATTTGAAAAACTTCAATCATTTCAAAGAATTCAAAAGATTAAAAAGTTTTTTTTTTAATATCAAAAGCTATCAACAAATTTCCATGCTTTAAAAAAATGCATTGGATTTCACAAATATTTCAATGATTTCGTACAATTTAAAAATATTTTAAAGGTGTCAAAGAAGTTTTTAATATTTCGAAATATTTTACAAAATTTAAAAAGATTTGAAACAGTGTTGAAAGATTACATAAAGAATAAAAATATTTCAATCATTTCAAAAGATATCAACAAATTTCAATGATTTAAAAAAATTGCAATGGATTTCACAAAGATTTTAATGATTTCTGCAATTTAAAAAATTTTCAGATTTTAAACAATGTTAAAAGATTTCATAAACATTTTAATGATCTTAATATATTTTTGAAGATTTTAAAGATTTCAGAAATTTTTCAAAAAATCTCACAAAGATTTCAATTATTGCAGAGATTTGACCAAAGATTTAAAATATTTTTAAATATTTTGGAAGATTTCAAAGGTTTCGCTAAAATGTAAAAACATTTAAAGGATTTCAATTATTTTAAAGATTTCAAAATATTTCACAGTTTTCAAAAATATTTTTAAAATGTCTAAAGATATCAACAACTTTCGAAGATTTGAAGAAATTTTAACCATTTTCATAAAGATTTCACAATATTTCAGAAGATTTCAGAAAGATATCAGAAATATTTCAAAAGGTTTAAAGATTTCAAAAGATTTAAAATATTTCATTTATTTCGAAAGATATCAACAAAGTTCAATTATTAAATAAATCGCAGTGGATTTCAAATTTTTTAAATAATTTCTGCAATTTTGAAATATTTCAAAGATGTCAAAAAAATAAATTTATATTTCGAAAGATTTCACAAACATTTTAATGATTTTAATATATTTTTGAAGATTTTAAAGATTTCACAAACATTTCAATTATTTCAGAGATTTCACCAAAGATTTTAAAACATTTAAAGGATTTCAATGATTTTAAAAATTTCAAAATATTTTAGTTTTCAAAAATAGTTTTTAAATGTCTAAAGAAATCAAATATCAAGGATTTAAAGAAATTTTAACCGTTTTCATAAAGATTTCACAATATTTCAGAAATATTTCAAAATATATAACAAAGAATTCACAAAGATTTGACAAAGATTCAAAAATATTTTTGAAAGAATTAAAAATGTTTCAAATATATCAAAAAATTGAAAGGTTTTGAAAAATTTTACAACATTTTAAAAGACTTCAAGGGTTTTTTTTTAATTTTCAAAGATATCACAAAAATGCTAAGGGACTTTAAAGGATTTTAATGAATTTTAGGATTTCACGGTGAATTCGCAAAGATTTCTAAAATTTTAATGATCTCGCAATGATTACAAAAATTTTTTAATATTTCACACAGGATTTTCAGAGATTTCAAATAAATTTATAAGATTTAGAAAATTTCAAACTATGAAAAATTATAAAAATTTCAAAGATATGAAAATTTTCACAAAATTTCAAAAAGATTTCAGAACGATTTCAAATATTACAAAAGATTTCAAAGATGTCAAAAAAATTAAAAAGATTTTGAAAGATTTCGAAAAATATCACAAATATTTCACAAAGATGTAAAATATTTTAATACAAAATTTTAAGCGATTTCAATGATTTCAAAAGTTTAACGAATTTCACAGATTTGCAAATAATTCCGAAGATTTTAGAGATTTTTAATATATATTTTATAATATTTCCATATTGTGGTAAAAATGGTTATAAATTTCATACCTTTTTTTTATATTACAAATTACAGTCAGAAATTTAAATTTAAAACAATTTTTGTGGAAAAAAAAAACATTTCTTTCAACCAAAGAAACTTTTCATTAACTGAAAGTCACTGAAGATTTTCCTTTAATTTAAATATATGTTCTTTAAATCAAAGAATCTTTTTTCTGAGAGTTAAAATAAACTCTTGAAAAAATACTTGTCTTGAATTAAAGAAACCGTTACTTTAATATCATTTTTTTTTTCATTTAATCAAAAGTAATCTCAAAATGAATAAAATTATTTTAAATGAAACAATATTTTGGGATGAAAAAGAAACGTTTCTTTGCATCGAAATAAATTTCTTTAAATGAAAGAAACTTTCTTTGCCGAAATGTTTCGACTGGTTTAATTAATATTTAATTTTAAAAATAAAAAAAACAGTCTAAATATTTTTAATGTTGATTTTCGGGCAGCTTTTATTACAAGCTTATTATAAAATGATATTGATTCTAATTATTTTATTTTATTTTTTTAGGACCCCTATCGAGTATACTTTCAGTCAAGTATTCTTATCGTACAGTCACCCTGATTGGCGGAACTTTTGCCGCTGTGGGGATGATGTTAAGTTTCTTTGCAACTTCAATCGGATATCTCTATGTTAGGTTAGTATACAATTTTTAAAAAATTTTAATTCAGTCTTGAGTCTATACCTCAAATTAAAATTCGTAAAAATTATAATAAAATATTTTCAAAATATTTAAAAAATATACTTAAAAGTTTTGAATAAAAAAATTCAAAAGATCTAGAAGATTTAAAAAAAAAAATTCAAAGATTTTAAAAATTCTTCGAAAAATTTCAAAGATTTCGCAATGATTCCACTGCGATATCAAAGATTTAAAAATATTTCGGAAAATTTTAAAGATTTTAAAGGTTTCAATAAATTTTACAAAGATTTGAAACGATTTCACTAAGATTTCGCAAAAATATCAAAGATTTAAAAATATTTCTGAAGATTTCATGGATCTTGAAATATTTTGGAATATTTTAAAGAATTATACTTTCAAAAGATTTCAATGATTTTACAAAGACCTTAAAATTTGGAACAAAAAGATTCAAAAGATCTACCGATTTAAAAAAATTTAACATTTTCAAAAAATATGGAAGAATTAAAAAACTTTAAAATTAACAATTTTTTAAAGATTTTAAAAGATTTTGCCAAAATTTCAATAAACAATTGCAAAAGATTTTGGAAAAAAATTTAAGTGACTTGAAAGATTTAAAGAAATTTCAAAAGATTTAAATGAAGTAAAAAAATCAAAGATTTCAAAGATTCTAAATATTTCAGAAACATTTCACAAAGATTTTGCAAATATTTCAATAATTTGACAAATATTTGAAAGGTTTCAAAGGTCCCAAAAGATTTCAAAATATTTTTAAATATTTAAAAAATTTAAAAGGTAGTTTAAAAAAAATCGAAGATTTAAACATGTTTCAAAAGATTTTAAGTATTTCAAAAATAATTAAGAAAGATTTCCCCAATGTATTTCAATAATTTGAAATATTTTAAAGATTTCAAATGTTTAAAAACATTTCGGAAGATTTGAAAGATTTCACAAAGATTTTAAAATAAATTCAAAGATTCCAAATCACTTAAAAATATTCTTGAAGATTTCTAATGATTTGAAGGGTTTTAGGAAGATTTAAAAAAAAGTTCAAAAGATTTAAAAAATTTTTAAAATCAAAAATTCCAAAATATTTTAAAAAATTTTAATATTTCAGAAATGTTTCATAAATATTTCGCAAATATTTAGAAATATTTCAAAGGTTCCAAGAGATTTCAAAGATTTCAAAATTACATTTCAAAATATGTCGGAAGAGATTCCAAAGATTTCAAAAGATTTTAAAGACTTCATAAAGATTTTAAAAGATTGAACAAAAATTTTAATTATCTCAAAATGGATTCAAAGATTTCAGCAATGATTAAAAAGATTCCAAGATATTTCAAAATATTTCGTAAGATTTTACAGAATTTGATATATTTCATAAAGATTTCAAAGATTCGAATGATTCCAAACGATTTCCAAGATTCCAAAAGATTTAAAAATATTTCAGAACATTTCAAATATTTTGAAGGTATCAGAAATATTTCAAAATATTTTAATTGTCTTACAATGATTTCAAAGATTTTAAAAGATCTAAAATATTTTAAATAGTTCAGAAAGATTTCAAAATTTTTTACAGAGATTTCAATTATTTTACAATCATATTCAATTATTTCGCCAAAGATTTTAAAAATTCAAAAAGATTTACAATATTTCAAAAAATTTCAAAAGATTTTCAAAGGTTACGAAAAATTCAAATATACCAAAATATTTCGAAATATTTCAAAGGTTCTAACAGATTTCAAAGATTTCAAAATTTTCACAAAGAAAAAAAATATTCCAAAAGAATTCTTACGTTTCAAAATATTTAGGAAGATATTTAAAAGATTCCAAAAGTTTTTTAAGATTCCATAAAGATTTTAAAAGATTGAACAAAAATTTTAATGATCACAAAATAGATTCAAAGATTTCAGCAATGATTAAAAAGATTCCAAGAGATTTCAAAATATTTCGTAAGATTTTACAGAATTTAAAAGATTTCATAAAGCTTTCAAAGATTCCAATAATTTTACAAACACTTTAAAGATATAAAAAAACTACAAGAGATTTCAAAGATTTAAAAAAATGTTTAAAGGTTTTAAAGATTTAAAAAATTCAAAGATCAAAAAATATTTTAAATATTTCATAAATATTTCACAGAGATTTTGCTAATATTTCAATAATTTGATGTGAATATTTCAAAGGTTCCAAAAGATTTTAAAATACTTCGGAAGATTTCAAAAGATTTTACAAAGATTTTAAAAAAATCAAAGATTCTAAATCATTTAAAATATTTCAGAAGATTTCAAAAATTTTGAAGACATCAAGAAGATTTTAATTAACTTAAAATAATTTTAAAACATTCGCCAAATGTTTCGGATGATTTCAAAAGATTCCACAAAGATTTTTTATGATTTTACAAAGGCTTTAAATATTTCAAAAAAAAATTCAAGAAATTTAAAATATTTCAAAATATTTTAAAGGCTTAAAAAAATTCAAAGATTAAAAAATATTTCAAAGATTTTAAATATTTCAGAAAGATTTAATAAGATTTTATAGAGATTTCAATTATTTTACAACGATATTTAAAGATTTCGGCAAAGATTAAAAAGATTCCATAAGATTTACAAAATTTCAAAATATTTTAAAAGATTTCAAAGATTTCAAAAGATTTCAAAGGTTACAAAAAATAAAAATATTTCACAAGATTTCTAAAGATTTTAAAGATTTAAAATATTTCCGAAAGATTTTGAAAATATTTATTTAAAAAATTCAAAGATTCCAAAAGACTTACAAATATTTCAAAAGATTCCAAAGATTTTAAATATTTTAGAAGATTTCAAATATTTTAAAGGTATCAAAAATATTTCAAACGATTTTAATTATCTTACAATGATTACAAAGATTTCTCCAAAAATTTCGGATTATTTCAAAAATATCAAAAGATTTCATAAAGATTTTTTTATGATTTTAACAAGACTTTAAATATTTCAAATGAAAATTTGAAGCGATTTAAACAATTTCAAAATATTTTAAACAATTAAAAATATTCAAAGATTCTAAAAGAAAAAAAAAGATTTTAAATGTTTCAGAAAGATTTAAAAAGATTTTACAGAGATTTCCATTATTTTACAATGATATTCAATGATTTCGCGAAAGATCAAAAAGATTTCAAAAGATTTACAAAATTTCACAATATTTTGAAAGATTTCAAAAATTTCAAAAAATTAAAATATCCATAAATATTTTTAAAGATTTTAAATATTTCAGAAAGGTTTTGAAAATATTTATAAACAAAATTCAAAGATTCCAAAAGACTTAAAAATATTCAAAAATATCTCAAAGATTTTAAATATTTCAGAAAGATTTCAGAAATAATTTACGAAGAGTTTGCAAAGATATCAGTGATTTCACAAAGATTTAAAATATTTAAAAATATTTCAGAAGATTTCCAATATTTTAAAGGTATAAAAAATATTTCAAAAGATTTTAATTATCTTACAGTGATTTCAAAGATTTCGCCAAAAATTTCGATGATTTCATAAAGATTTTTTATGATTTTACAAAGACTTTATATAAATAATAATAAATATTTCAAATAAAAATTTCAAAATATTTTAAACATTTAAAAAAATTCCAAGATTCCAAAAGATTTAAAATATTTTAAACGTTTCAGAAAGATTTTTCAAGTATTTAAGCGATTTCACAAATATTAAAAAAATTCCAAAAGATTTCAAATATTTCAAAATATTTTGGGAGATTTCAAATATTTCGCAAAGATTTAAAAGGTTTGAAAAAAATTTCGGAAAAAATTCAAAGATTCCATCCAAAAGACTAAATTATTTCAGATAATTTCAAAGCTTTTAAATATTTTAGAAGGATTTTATAAAGACTTTGTAAAAATGACAATGATTTTACAAAGATTCCAAAAGGCTTAAAAGTATTTCAGAAGATTTTAAAGATTTAAAAAATTTCTAATGATTTTACAGAGATTTCAATTATTTTACAATGATATACAAAGATTTCGTCAAGATTAAAAAGATTCAAAAAGATTTAGAAAATTTCAAAATATTTCGAAAGATTTAAAAGATTTCAAAAGATTTCAAAGGTTCAAAGATTTGAAAGATTAAAAAATATTTTAAATATTTCAGAAATATCTCACACAGATTTTGTTAATATTTCAATAATTTGATGCAAATATTTCAAAGGTTCCAAAAGACTTCCAATATTTCAAAATATTTTTAGAGATTTCAAATATATCAATAAATATCAAAAAATTTCAAAGGTTAAAAAAAATTTTAATATTCCAAAATATTTCACAAGATTTCTAAAGATTTTAAATGTTCCAGAAAGATTTTGAAAATATTTATTTAAAAAATTTTTTAAATTCAAAGATTTCACAGAAAATTTACGAAGAATTTACAAAGACGTCAATGATTTCACAAAGATTTTAAATAGATTGCAATGATGTAACAATAATTTCAAAGATTAAAAATATTTCGGAAGATTTCACAAAGAAATTTGAAGTATTTCAAAGGTTCAAAAAGATGTTAAAAATGTCTAAAAAACATTTCGGAAGATTTCAAGGATATCGCAATAATTTTAAAGATTTCAAAAGATATATTTTCAGGAAAATTTTTAGATTTCATCTTAATTAAATACTAAAATCGATTTTTTGCAGAAAGTGCCCGGATTTCTTTTTTTTTAGCATTTTAACTTTGATTTAGTGTTGATTCAACAGCACTATAGTCTGTGATCTTTAATTAATTTTTTATCAAATAGAGTCGTTTATCAAAATTAACTCTCGAAACTTAATTATTGGTGTATATTATAGATTTATTTTGTATCCTTTAAATAAAAGTTTGATTGTTTTAAAATTAATTTAGAATTAATTTTCAAGATTTAAAATGAATTGCAACTATTTTTCGCCTAATAAATTTTAAAATGTTTTTCAGCTATGGAGTGCTCGTCGGCACTGGCGCGGGATTGGCTTTTCCACCGACTGTTTATATCGTGACGTCCTATTTTGTAAGACTGCGAGGACTTGCAAATGGTCTTTGCATTTCTGGAAGTGCCATAGGTTCAATCATTCTTCCGCCGCTTCTCAGGGTTCTATTGGAAGAATACGGCTACAGGTGAAAATAAATTGCATTCGAATAAACAGCAGGGTTGCTACAAAAGTCTGATTTTAAAATACCATGACTTTTCCAGGTTTTTACAAAAAAATACAGTTATTTAAATTCAATTTCAAAAGATTCTACTGATCGCAGACTAATTTAGCAACAATTACTTTTACAGTGATTAATTAATGCAAATGTAAAGGGCTTTTTAAAATTATTATTGAATTTTAAACAATTACCATTAAAATTAATGAAAAATTGACTAAACGTTTGGAATTATTTTAATCATATCGAGGGGCTTGTCACTTCATTTTAAAGTGCATTTCATTATATTTTTTATATTACAAGACTTTTTTAAATGCGCAGATTTTAAAATATTTTGGAAGATTTCAAAGATTTTGCAAAGATTTTAAAGAATCTCAAAAGATATCACAAAGATTTCAAACATTTAAAAATATCACAGAGGTTTCAAAAGATTTTTAATATTTCAGAAATACTTCAAAGATTTGACTATGATTTTTAAAGATTTCACCAGGATTTTAAAGAATTTCAAACAATTTTACATAATTTCGAAAGATTTCTCAAAGATTTCCAAATTTTTTAAATACTTCTGAGTATTTTAAAACATTTTACAAAACATTTTTACATTTTAGATAAATTTGAATGATTTCACCAAAATTTCAAAAGTTTTTTTTTTAATTTCAAAATCTATTTCCTAGATTTAACAATGATTTTAAAAGATTTTACAAAGATTTCAAACAATCTCAAAAGATTTAACAAAGATTCCATAGTTTACAGAATGTATCAGAATATTTCAAAAGATTTCTAAAAGTTTTTAAAGATTTCACAAAGGTTTCAAAAGATTTTTAATATTTCAGAAATTTTTAAAAAGATTTTTAAAATTTCAGAATTTTTTTAAAGATTTAACAATGATTTAAAAATATTTCACAAACATTTTAAAGAATTTCAAACAATTTCAAAAGATTTCTGAACATTTTCAAAAATTTCACAAACTATTTCGAAATATTTCACAAAGGTTTCAAAAGATTTTTAATATTTCAGAAATACTTCAAAGATTTGACAATGATTTTTAAAGATTTCACCAGGATTTTAAAGAATTTCAAACAATTTTACATAATTTCGAAAGATTTCTCAAAGATTTCCAAATTTTTAAAATACTTCTGAGTATTTTAAAACATTTTACAAAACACTTATACATTTTAGATAAATTTGAATGATTTCACCAAAATTTCAAAACTTTTTTTTTTAATTTCAAAATCTATTTCCTAGATTTAACAATGATTTTAAAAGATTTTACAAAGATTTCAAACAATCTCAAAAGATTTCCAAAAATTTAACAAAGATTTCATAGTTTACAGAATGTATCAGAATATTTCAAAAGATTTCTAAAAGTTTTTAAAGATTTCACAAAGGTTTCAAAAGATTTTTAATATTTCAGAAGTTTTTTAAAGATTTAACAATGATTTAAAAATATTTCACAAACATTTTAAAGAATTTCAAACAATTTCAAAAGATTTCTCAACATTTTTAAACATTTCACAAACTATTTCGAAATATTTCACAAAGGTTTCAAAAGATTTTTAATATTTCAGAAAGTGTTCAAAGATTTAACAATGATTTATAAGTATTTCACAAAGGTTTAAAAAGATTTTTAATATTTCAGAAATTGTTCGAAGTTTTAACAATGATTTAAAAATATTTCACAAATATTTTAAAGAATTTCAAAAAATTTCAATAGATTTCGCAAAGTTTTTTTAAGATTTTCAAGGATTTCAAACAATTTTTCAAGATTTCGAAGAATTTCATAAATATCTTTAATATTTCACAAAGATTTCAAATTTTTTTAAATACTTCAGAATATTTTAAAATATTTTACAAAAAATTTAAAGATTTCAGATAAATTTGAATGATTTCACAAAAATTTCGAAATTTTTTTTTAAGATTTTACCAACTATTTTGAAGATTTAACAATGATTTAAAAAGATTATATAAAGATTTCAAACAATTTCAACAAATTTAAAAAAAGACTTCATAGTTTTCAGAATATTTCAAAAGATTTCTCAAACATTTTAAAGATTTCGCAAACTATTTCGAAATATTTCACAAAGGTTTCCAAAGATTTCAAAGATTTTAAATATTTCAGAAATATTTCAAAGATTTCACAATGATTTAAAAAGATTTGACAACGATTTTAAAGAATTTCAAACAATTTCAATAGATTTCGCAAAATTTTAAAAATTTTTAATGGATTTCAATCAATTTTTCAAGATTTCGAAAAATTTCACAAAAATTTTACAAAGATTTCAAATTTTTTTAAATACTTCACACCATTTCAAAAAATTTCACAACAATTTTAAAGATTTCAGAAATATTTCAATGGTTTCACAAAATTTCTTTTTTTTTTTAAGATTTCACAAACTTCTTCAATGATTTAATAATAATTTTAGAAGATTTCAGAGAAATTTCAAAGAATCTTAAAAGATTTCGCAAGATTTCACAGAATTTTCAAAAGATTAAAAAATTTTTCACAAAGATTTTAAAAGATTTCAAAAAATTTTACAAGATGTCGAAATATTTCACAGAGATTTCAAATATTTCACGAAATTTTCAACTTTTTAAAATATTTCAGAGAATTTCAAAACCTTTTTCCTAATAATTTTAAAGATTTCAGCATTTCTATTTCAAAGATTTAGTAATAATTTCAAAGAATTAAAAAAAATTAAGTTTTTTAAGTATTTCAAGCAATTTTTCAATATTTCAAAATATTTCAAGTATTTCACAAAGATTTCAAATTCTTTTAAATACTTCAGAGTATTTCAAAACATTGCCCAACAATTTTAAAGATTTCAGAAATATTTCAATGATTTCACGAAAATTTCAACAGATTTCTTTTTTTCAAGATTAGCAATAATTTCAGAAGATTTCACAAAAATTTCAAAGAGTCTCGAAAAATTTTACAAAGATTTTAAAGGATTTCAAAATATTTTACAAAATATCGAAAGATTTCACATACTATTTCAAGGATTTAAAAATAATTTAAAAAGATTTCACAAATATTTCAAAGAGTCTCCAAAGATTTCGAAAGATTTCACAGAGATTTCAAAAGATTTCAAAGATTTCACAAAGATTTTAACGGATTTCAAAAGATTTTACAAGATATCGAAAGATTTCACAAAGATTTCATAGAATCTCGAAAGATTTCTCAGATTTTTCAAAAGATTTCAAAATTTTTTAAATACTTCAGAGTATTTCAAAACAATTTCAATAGATTTCCCAAAATTTTTGAAGTTTTTAAAGTATTTCAAACATTGTTTCAAGATTTCGAAAGATTTCACAAATATTTCACAAAGATTTCAAATTCTTTAAATACTTCAGAGTATTTCAAAACATTGCCCAACAATTTTAAAGATTTCAGAAACATTTCAATGATTTCACGAAAATTTCAACAGATTTCTTTTTTTCAAGATTAGCAATAATTTCAGAAGATTTCACAAAAATTGTAAAGAGTCTCGAAAGATTTTACAAAGATTTTAAAGGATTTCAAAATATTTTACAAAATATCGAAAGATTTCACATACTATTTCAAAGAGTCTCCAAAGATTTTAAGGGATTTCAAAAGATTTTACAAGATATCGAAAGATTTCACAAAGATTTCATAGAATCTCGAAAGATTTCACAGAGTTTTCAAAATATTTCACAAAGATTTCAAAATTTTTTAAATACTTCAGAGTATTTCAAAACAATTTCAATAGATTTCCCAAAATTTTTGAAGTTTTTAAAGGATTTCAAACATTGTTTCAAGATTTCGAAAGATTTCACAAATATTTCACAAAGATTTCAAATTCTTTAAATACTTCAGAGTATTTCAAAACATTGCACAACAATTTAAAATATTTTAGAAATATTTCAATGATTTCACCAAAATTTCAAAAGATTTCATTTCTTTTTAAGATTTCACAAACTTCTGCAAAAATTTAACAATAATTTCAGAAGATTTCACAAAAATTTCAAGTATTTAACAATAATTTCAAAATATTTCAAAGAATTTCAAAAGATTTCGAAACGTTTCACTAAGAGTTCATAGTTTTCAGAATGTTTCGGAATATTTCAAAAGATTTCTCAAAAATTTAAAAGATTCCACAAACTATTTCGAGATATTTAACAAAGATTTCAAAAGATTAAAAAGATTTTTAATATTTCAGAAATTTTTAAAGATTTAAGAATGATATTAAAAGATTTTAAAGGATTTCAAACAATTTTTCAAGATTTAAGAAAGGTTTCAAATATCTCACAAAGATTTCAATTTTTTAAAAATAATTCAGAGTATTTTAAAACATTTTTCCTACTAATTTTAAAGATTTCGGAATTTCTATTTCAAAGACTTAACAATAATTCCACAATATTTCCCCAAGATTTCTAAATAATTTAACAAGATGTCGCAAAAATTTTAAAGATTGTAAAGGATTTTAAGCTATTTTTCAAGATTTCGAAATATTTCACAAATACTTTACAAAGATTTCAAGATTTTTTTAATGCTTAAGAATATTTTTAAACATTTCACAACAATTGTAAATATTTCAGAAATATTTCAATGATTTCACAAACGTTTCGAAATGTTTCTTTTTTTGTCAAGGTTTCACAAACATCTTCAAAGATTTAGCAATAATTTCAGAAAATTTCACAAAGATTTCATAGAATCTCAAAAGATTTCGAAAGATTTCACAGAGTTTTCAAAAGATTTCTCAAAAATTTTAAAGATTTCACAAAATATTTCGAAATATTTAACAAAGATTTCAAAAGATTTTTAATATTTCAGAAATATTTCAAAGATTTAACAATGATATTAAAAGATTTTAAAGGATTTCAAACAATTTTTCAAGATTTAAGAAAGGTTTCAAATATCTCACAAAGATTTCAATTTTTTAAAAATAATTCAGAGTATTTTAAAACCTTTTTCCTATTAGTTTTAAATAATTCTGAATTTCTATTTCAAAGACTTAACAATAATTCCAAAATATTTCCGCAAGATTTCAAAGAATTTAAAAAGATTTCGCAAAAATTTAAAAGGTTGTAAAGGGTTTCAAACAATTTTTCAAGATTTCGAAATGTTTCACAAAGATTTCAGATTTTTTTTAAATACTAGAGGGTATTTCAAAACATTTCACAACTGTTTTAAAGATTTCAATGATTTTACATAGATTACCAGATATCTGAAGTTAATTTCTTTTCAAATTATTAAAGGAAATTACCACTCTCATATTTATTATTTCATAAAACCTTATTGTAATTTATTTTATTTCATTGTGAAAATACATTTCCATCAGGGGGTTTCATTAATATCACAAAGAATATTGGAAAAATTTCACAAAGAACTCGCAAAGATTTTAATGGTCACACAATGATTTCAAGGATTTTGCAAGGATTTAAAAGATTTTAAATTATTTCGGAAGAATTCAAGAATTTCAAAATTTTTCGAGAAATACCAAGATTTAACAATTATTTCAAAGGTTTCAAAAGATTTTATAAAATTTTCAAATGATTTCCCTAAGATTTGGCCAATATTTCACAAAGTTATCAAAGATTTGAGAATACTTTGGAAGATTTCAATAATGTCAAAATTTGTCGGAAAATTTCGAAAAGATTTTAAAGTTTGTAAAAGATTTGAAAATATTTTTGAAGATTTCAAATATTTTAATTAAATATTTTGAAAGATTTTAAATAATTCGCAGGGATTTTTAAAGATTTCAAAATTTTCAATGATGTCAAAAACAATTAAAAGATTTCGAAATACGGGGGTAGTTCAATAAGTCCTTAGAATGAAGTATAAAAACAATTTTTTTTGGGTAAATTTTTTTTTATTTTTCAACATAATCTCCTTGGAGCTCTATAC
>NC_046661.1:144283147-144284448 GCF_010883055.1 Belonocnema kinseyi | reverse complement strand
CTAGTCGGGAGTGGTGCTGACTGAAAACAGATGATTTGGAGCGATTCGCGCGCCATCTGTTGGTCATTCTAAGGACTTATTGAACTACCCTCGTATTTCAAAGAATTCACAATGATTTATAGATGTCACAACGATTTGGAAGATTCCGAAGATTGCAAAATACTTCAAATATTTCAAAATAAATTGGAAGATTTTCATGATTTTTGAAAAGATTTCAGTGATTTCACAATCATTTTAAAGATTACAGTCACTTCAAAGGTTTCGACATATTTAAAAATATTTTTAAGTATTTTAAAGATTTTAAATGTTTCAATAAATTTGACAAGAATTTCAAATTTTTGAAAATATTCCTTTAGATTTCATGGATTCTTAAAATATTTTGCAATATTTAAAAAAATTCGCAAAATAATTCAAAATTTTCAAAATACTCTTGAAGTTTTCAATGATTTTTCAAAGATTTCGAAGATTCCAGGCATTTCAAAGATTTCGCAACGTTTTCATTGAGATATCAAACATGTCAAAATTTTCGGAAAATTTTTTATTTTCCGCAAAGTTTAAAAAGATTTATAAAAACTTTTAAAAAGATTTTAAATGGTTTCACTAGGATTTCGCAAAGATATCAAATATTTGAAAATATTTCTAAAGATTTCATTGCTCTTGAAATATTTTGGAATATTTGAAAGAATTCGCAAAATATTTCCAAATTTTCCAAATATTTCTGAAGTTTTTAAAGATTTTGCAAGGATTTCAAAGATTTCAGGCACTTCAAAGATTTCAAAATCATTTCACAAAGATATCAAAGATTTCAAAAAATTTTTTTAAATTTAACAGTTAAGATTTCCAAAGAATTGTATAAATATTTCAAATGATTTTACTAAGATTTCTCAAAGATATCAAAGATCTGAATATATTTCTAAATATTTCATTGATCTTGAAATATTTTGGAATAATTGAAAGTATTCGCAAAATATTTCAAAGTTTTCAAAATATTTTTCAAGGTTTTAAAGATTTTGCAAAGATTTTATAGATTCCATACACTTCAAAGATTTCAAAATCATTTCACAAAGATATCAAAGATTTTTAAAAATGTTGGAAAATTTCAAAGACTTAACAGTTAAGATTTATAAAAAATTGTATAAAGATTTCAAATGCTTTCACTAAGATTTCGCTAGGATATCAAAGATTTGAAAATATTTCGAAAGATTTCATGGATTTTTAAATATTTTGGAATATTTTAAAATATTCAAAATTTTCAAAACACTTTTGAAGTTTTCAAAGATTTTGCAAAGATTTCAATCATT
>NC_046661.1:144245065-144283047 GCF_010883055.1 Belonocnema kinseyi | reverse complement strand
AAACATTCCAGGCATTTCTAGGATTTCGAAATGATTTCACAGAGATATCATTTTTTTTTGTAAATTTTGGAAAGTTTTAAAAATTTGACAGTTTAATCAAAGATTTCCAAAAAATTGTATAAAGATTAAAAATAATTTCACTAATATTTTGCAAAGATATCAAAGATTTGAAAATATTTCAGAACATTGCAAAAATTCCAAAATATTTTGTAAAATTTTTTTAAATTGGCAAAGATTTTTTTTTAATTTTAAATTGGCAAAGCTTTTTAAATTTTTGAAAATCGTTTCAAAGATTTGTAAAAATTTTAAAGGCTTTAAGAAATTTTACAAAGATTTGAATTATTTGACTAAGATTTCACGAAAATTTCATAAAGATTTAAACATATTTCAGAAGATTTCAAGCGTTTCAAACTTTTCCGGAAAAATTTCAAAAATGTTAAAAGTTTCAATAAATTTCACAAATATTTCAAACGATTTCACTAAGATTTCGCAAAGATATAAACGATTTGGAACTATTTCTGAAGATTTCATAAATTTTAAAACATTTTGGAAGTTTTTAAAGATATCGCAAAGATTATAATAGTTTTTATGTATCTCAATGATTTCACAAAAATTTCAAAGAATCCAGTCATTTCAAAGATTTCGCAAAGATTTCAACGATTTCTAAAAATTTCAAAAGATTTAAATATTTCCGAAATATTTTAGAAAATTGAAACTATATGAAATATTTTAGAAAGATTTGACAAAGGTTTCCGAAATTTTGCAAAGATTCCAACATATTTTTAAATATCTCAAAGATTTCATTGATTTTACGAAGGTTTTTATATCAGATTTGAAGATTCATCAACTCCAGGATCATGTTATTTTTATTATTAAAAAAATCAATTTATATCAATTCGGAAATGCAAAATAAAAAACATACAAAATTCCATGCCTTTTCCAGATCTTCCAGCTCTTGTAGCAACCTTGAATAAAGCTTTTAAAAAAACTATCATAAATTAATTATAAATAATTTTTAAAAATGTGCAGAGGGGCAGTTTTAATAACAGGTGCAATAACCCTAAACGTCTGGGCAAGTGCTCTGCTCTACGACCCCGTGGAAAAGCATTTGGTACCAGCAAAAGTGACGGAAATTGAAGAAGACGAAGAAGAGGAGGAAGAAGAAAATAATGTTGGGACCACAGTGACAGTGACGGGTCCAGAGGACGATGAAAATTTAAAAAACCAACTCATTTTGGCCAATTCGAATTCAAATTCGAATTCGAATTCGCACGCGAAAGTCAGTATCGCGACACCTTTCGTGCCAAAGAGCGCCTCGAGTGTCGCTCTAGAAAATTATAAAAATTCTCCAGTCCAGGGACGCATGAGAAAAATTAGTATGCCAACACCAAGTGCACGGGACATGACTGGACAGATGCACAGCACCCCGGCGCTTCATGCTGTTCCAGAAGGCAGACCGAGGAGGAGAATTCCACCCAAATCACCAAGTTCATCTTCCTTTAATTATATCAGCACTCCCTATCACGGTGAGCAATGAAAACTATTTATTTTTAACTAAAAATAACGAATTTTTAACAAAATAACTCAGTTTTCTACAAAAGCAATTAATTTTTTACCTAAATGATGAAATTTCATCAAAAAAAAAAAAAGAATTTTTAAACTATTAGTTGAATTCTCGACTAAAAAATATGTATTATAAACCTTAAATGAAATGTTTGATTATTCATTTTAAAAAAAAAATGAATTTTAGTCAAAATAGTTCTATTTTGTACCAAAAAAAAAAAGATGATTTAATAACCAATTTGTTGAGCTTTCTACCAAAGAAATAAACTTTCGAGTGAAATTATGGATCCTACGCAAAGAAAAATGAATTTTTAACGTTAATTTTCAACCAAAAATTGATCAGTTAAATTTACAGTTGTAAAAATTAATTTTTAAATGCGAAGAACCCATTTTAAACTAAAAAATATAAATTATAAACCTATAATGGAATGGTTGATAATTTAACAATACAAAAAAAAACTAATTTGGGACAAAATAGTTATATTTACTGCTATAAAAATGCATTTTTATCCAAATAGTTGAATTTTGAAATAAAGGATTTAAATGTTCAAAAAAATAAAACAACAAAAAAATGGATTTTCAAGTAAAATTAGAAATCTTCCACAAAAAAAAATTTTAACGAAAAAGAACGAATTTTCACAAAAATTGCTTAATTTCCTACCAAAGCAATGAATTTTCTAACAAAAATTATGAAACTTGAAGCGAAAAAATGTATTTTTAACCAATAAATTAAATTTTTTAACTAAAAAATATATATTATAAACCTAAAATGAAATGATTGATTATTCAAACAAAAAATAAACCAATTTGAGACAGTTGAATTTTCAACTAAAAAATATACATTTAAAAAAAATCGAATTTTCAGCAAAATAATTAAATTTTCTACAAAAGCAATGTCAAATTTCAAACTGAATTTATGAATAATTGATATTGTTGACCAAAAAATAAAAGAATTTCAGCCAAAATACTTATATTTCCTACCAAAAAAATGATGTTTTAACCAATTAGTTGAATTTTCTACTAAAAAAATATTTATTAAAAACCTAAAATGGAATGGTTGATTATTCACAACAACCAAAATAAACGAATTTGAGACAAAATAGTTATGTTTTCTGACAGAAAAATGTATTTTTAACAAAATAGTTGAATTTTCAACTAAAAAATATACATTTTCAAAATAAAAAAAAACAAATTTTCAACAAAATAATTAAATTTTCTACTAAAGCAATGTGAAATTTCAAACTGAAATTATGAAAATTCAACCAAAACAATATTTTAACCAATTATTTAAATTTTCAACTAAAAAAATCTAAATTATAAATCTAAAACGGAATAATTGATATTGTTGACCAAAAAAATAAACGAATTTGAGACAAAAAAGTTATATTTCCTACCAAAAAATTACGTTTTAACCAATAAGTTGAATTTTTTAACTAAAAAATATATATTTTAAACCTAAAATGGAATGGTTTCATATTAAAAAAGAGAGAATTTAAAACAAAATAGTTATGTTTTCTACCAGAATAATGAATTTTTAACAAAATAGTTGGATTTTCAACTAAAAAATATACATTTTAAAAAAAAGTAACGAATTTTCTACTAAAGCAATGTGAAATTTCAAACTGAAATTATGAAAATTCAACCAAAACAATATTTTAACCAATTATTTAAATTTTCAACTAAAAAAATGTAAATTATAAATCTAAAACGGAATAATTGATATTGTTGACCAAAAAAATAAACGAATTTGAGACAAAATAGTTATATTTCCTACCAAAAAATTACGTTTTAACCAATAAGTTGAATTTTTAACTAAAAAATATATATTTTAAACCTAAAATGGAATGTTTTCATATTAAAAAAGAGAGAATTTAAAACAAAATAGTTATGTTTTCTACCAGAATAATGAATTTTTAACAAAATAGTTGGATTTTCAACTAAAAAATATAAATTTGCAACCCAAGAATGAAACTTTCGAGTAAAATTATGAATCCTCCACAAAAAATGAATTTTTAACGTAAACCTTCAACCAAAAATTGAATAGTTAAATTATCAATTCAAAACAAAAATTTAACTAAAAACTTTAACTTAAAAAAAACGTATTTTCTACAATATAATTAAATTTTTAACTAAAGAAATGAAGTTTATAGCTGAATTTTCTACCAAACCAATGAATTTTCTAACAAAAATGATCAAACTTTAACCAAAAAAATGTATTTTTAATCAATAAGTTGAATTTTCAACTAAAAAATATAAATTTGCAACCAAAGAATAAAACTTTCGAGTAAAATTATGAATCCTCCACCAAAACAATGAATTTTGAACGTGAACTTTCAACCAAAAATTGAATAGTTAAATTATCATTAAAAAAATTAATTTTTAACCGTGAAGGACGAATGTTCAATTAAAATTATGAAAGTTCAATCAACAAAATTATTTTTAATAAATTATTTATAGTTTTAACTAAAAAGTTTAAATTGTAAACCTAACATGGAATTTTCAACTAAAAAATATACATTTTCAACCAAAGAATTAAACTTTCGAGTAAAATTGGGAGTTCTTCACCAAAAAAAAAACATGAATTTTTAACGTAGACTTTAAACCAAAAATTGAATAATTAAATTATCATTTAAAAAACGGATTTTTTTTTAATTATCAGTGAAAAAAATTAATTTTTAAACCAAAATAACGAGTATTCGCCAAACTAGTTGAGTTGTTAACCAAATTAATGAGTTTTCTAATAAACTGATCAAACTATGAACAAAAAATTAAAGATTTAGCCAAATAGATGAATTTTCAAACAAATGAATTTTCAAAGTTAAATTTCCTCCCAAAGTAGTAAAATTATCAAAGAATAAAGTTCTCAACCAAATAAATAAATAAATAATAATTCTCAACGCAAAATGGAACAATTCTCTTTTCAATATAAAAAGAAAAACGAATTTTGAACAAAATAGTTTCATTTTCAATGAAGGAGATGAATTTTGAATTAAAATTATAAATCTTTGACCAAACAATGAATTTTTGACAGAAATTTTATACTTAAAATGGAGTAGTTAAATTTTGAACAATAAAAATCAAGGTAAAATGGAATAGTTCAATTTTCATTTAAAAAATATAAATTTAAATATAAAAAGATAAACAAATTTTAAAGAAAATAGTTTCATTTCCAACCAAGGAGATGAATTTTGAACTAAAATTATAAATCTTTAACAAAAAAAAAATGATTTTTTAACATAAATTTTATACCTAAAGTGGAATATTTAAGTTCTCAATTTAAAAAAAGAATTTTGAATGAAAAATAATGAATCTTTACTAAAGTAGTTCAGTTATCAACCAAATTAATGAGTTTTCTAATAAAATGATCGAAATTCAAACAAAAAAGTGAATATTTAGCTAATTAGTTGAATTTTTAATCAAAATTATGAATTTTCCACTAAAAAATTATTTCTTAACATAAATTTTCAACAAGAAAAAAGTTAAATTATAAGTAAAACAAATTATTATGTTATGCCAAATCAAGAAAGTTTTAAATAAAATTATGAAACTTTAACTACAAAAGAACATGTTTGACCAATTAGTTGAATTTTCGAAAAAAAATCGAATTTTCAACAAAGTAGTTAAATTTTCAACCAAAGAAATGAATTTTCAAATTTAAATTTTCTTTCAAAATAGTAAAATTATCAAAGAATAAAGTTTTTAACAAACAAAAAATTGATTTTTAACGCAAACTGGAACAGTTCAATTTTCAGTTTAAAACATTCATTTGAAATATAAAAAGAAAATCGAATTTTGAACAAAATAGTTTCATTTCTAACCAAGGAGATGAATTGTGAATTAAAATTATAGATCTTCAACAAAAAATCATTTTTAACACCAATTTTATACCCAAAATGGAATAGTTAAATTATCAGTTTAAAAAAATGAATTTTTAACCCAAAATAATAAATCTGCGCCAAAATGGTTGAGTTATCAACCAAATGAATGAGTTTTCTAATCAAATAATCAAACTTTTAAAAAAAGTTAAAATTTAACCAAATAGTTTAATTTTCAACAACAAAGATCTTATTTTCAACAAAGTAATTTAAATTTTCTCGCAAAATAGTAAAATAATCAAAGAATAAAGTTTAAAAAAAAAAATCATTAATTTTTAACGCAAAATGGGAGTTACTTTCTTTCCTACACAAAACTTTTTTCTACACAAAATATTTCCTACACATAATTTAATACTGTTATATTTTTCCACACAAAACTTTTTCTACACAAAATTTTCCCTACATAGATTATAATATTCTTAAATACTTTTATTTTTTTTCTGCACAAAATATTTTTTTCACACAGAATTTAATACTGTTTAATTTTTTGTACAAAAAACTTTTTCTGCACAAAATTTTTCCTGCGCAACATTTTTTCTACACAGAAGATTTCCTACACATAATAATTTCTACACAGAATTAAATTCTAATAACATTTTATTTTAATATTTCAGTAAATGAATTGAAAAAAGCTGATTTATCAGTTATTAACTTCGTATTTATAAAATTAGTTGATTGTTTACTAATCCAGATGTATAGAAGACTCGTGCATTTTAAAACCAATTGTTAAAAAAATATCCAACAAGAATAGAATTTCAAACTGAGAAAGGAGAAATTTCAGTTAAACGATTGATTTTAAACAAAAAAAAAAAAGCTTTTCCACTAAATAGGTCAATTTTCAATTTAAAAAATGAATCTTTAACAATATATTTTAACTTTTATCCAACTAGTTGCATTATCATTTAAAAAGGATTATTTTCTAACAAAATAGTCAAATTTTCAACAAAAAAGTTGAATACTCAAGCAAAAAAGAATAATTTTTAACCAAAGAATGGCATTTTTATAAAAAAAAAATGAAATTGCTACTAAAAGAGATAAATTTTTAATCAAAATCATAAATTTTCAAAACAATAGTTGCATTTTTTGTTGAAAAAAAGACCTTCGAGTCAAAAGATAAATTTTCTCTACAAAAATTTAATTTTCAAAACAATTATGACTTTTCAGCAAAAAATTAATTTTCCATGAAAGTGGTGCATTTTCACCGTACAAAAATGAAATTTCAAACCGAAAAAGGAGAAATTTCAACTAATTCAACCTAATTTTTGAAACAATATAGTTGAGTACTCAAACAAACAAGAATGATTTTTAAACAAAAAGTTGCATTTTCATACAAGAAAATTTAATTTCTATTAAAACAAATGAAATTTTAAATAAAAAGACCAATTTTCGAAATCAAAATATTTCAATTTTTAACAAAATAGTTGAATTTTCTATCAAATAGTTACATTCTTTAATCAAAAATAAGTTTCTACGAAAAAAATTGAATCTCAATTCAAAAATTCGGGTTTTTTCAACCAAAAAGGATGAATTTGTAACAAAGTTGCTGAATTCTCGACCAAATAGTTGCATTTTTATCCAGAAAAAGATGAAATTTCTTTTAAAACAGATGATTTTTTATTTTAAAAAAATATAAATAGTTGTATTTTCATCCTAAAAAGATTCCAGTTGACTTTTTTCTTTTCACACAGAATTTAATACTGTTTAATTTTTTATGCACAAAACTTTTTCTACACAAAGTTTTTCCTGCACAACATTTTTTCTACATAGAAGATTTCCTACACATAATAATTTCTACACAGAATTAAATAGTGATAACATTTTATTTTAATATTTTAATAAATGAATTGAAAAAAACTGATTTATCAGTTATTACCTTCGTATTTATAAAATTAGTTGAATTTTTACTATTTCAGATGTATAGAAGTCTCGTGCATTTTAAAACCAGTTGTTGAAAAAATCTTTTTAAAAATACAAAATTTACTTTTTCTTAAATATCATTTATTAGTTTCTTTACTCTTATTTTTCTAATGATTTCATGGCGATTTTTAATGTTTCGTACATTACGTTATTTAGATTGTAGAAGATCATTCTTAAAAATAAATGTTCTATGGCTCTTACATAGTTATAATCGCAAAAGTTTTCTTGAGCGAAAAAAAATTCATATATACTAAAATTTTGCATTAAAAAAACATACTTACAGTGATATTAAGTATTGGTGATACAGGCGCTATAAAATAAAAAACTGTAAAGACCATTATCGCAATTAGATTGTCTAAAACCAAAAATTTTAATATTTTTCCAAAAGATGCGAGATTCGTAAAAACTTTAAAAATAGACTTAGTTAAGACTTTTTTGTAACACATTATTAAAGAATGTTATGTAAAAAAAATATAACAGTGTTAAATTATGTGTAGGAAATATTTTGTGTAGGAACAGCGTTTTCCCCCAAAATGGAAGAGATCAATTTTCATTGAAAAAAATTAATTTTAAACATAAAAAGAAAAACGAATTTCGAAGAAAATAGTTTCATTTCCAACCCGGGAGATGAATTTTGAACTACAATGATAAATCTTTAATCAAAAAATGAATTTTGAACCAAGCAACAAAGTTTTTGATTTGATGAAGTGAGTCCGAGCCCGGTTAGGGTTCTAATTATCCTATTATTTCTGCAGGAAGTACTCTCTCAGCCCTGCATCCTGAATACGCATCTACCTTAACCCTGAACGCAATAACCAGTACCTTCCGCAAATCCCCGGAGAAGAAAGCCGCCCGGGGAAAGGCCGAACCGGAGAAGAAATTCTTCGATTTCAGTCTTCTGAGGGATCCCATCTACCTCGTAATTCTGATCTCAAACTCGACAAACGCCGTGAGCTACACCAATTTCGTCATTCTCTTGCCAAGCTACGCCAAAGACCTTCATTACTCCAAAGCCCAGGGCTCGAATCTCCTGCCGATTGTCTCCATTTTCGACTTGATCGGCAGAATCGGAGGCTCGGCTCTCTCCGACGTAAAACTAATGCCCAAACACTGGTACTTCATCGGCGGTCTTTTCATTTCGGGAGTTTCGCTCACTTTCCTCCCGACGGCCTCGAACTATATGATCCTGTCGATCTACAGTGGCATTTTCGGACTCGCTTCCGGTGTCTATGTGGGAATCACAGCCGTGATTATGGCCGATATGCTGGGCACGGAAAAATTGACTTCCTCCTACGGAATTTCCCTTTTTGTTAACGGGGTTCTCCAGCTCGTGGGACCGCCGATTGTGGGCGCGATTTATCAAAAAATCGGAGCCTATGGACCCATCTTCAGCATCCTGGGGATTGTTCTGATCGTTGGCGCCTCCCTCTGGGGATTCGTGCCTTTCATCAAGAAAAGAAGGGCTGCTCAAGTCGCCAGAGATTTAGAAAAATCGTAATTAGTACTCTAGTACTTTGGCAATTTAGGAAATTCGAAAAAGTCGGTTTAATTTCGATGTATCTCGAGCTCTGAATGTTCAAATGAATTGGAACTTTTTTTTTCTTTTTCTTAGAAGTGTTTCTAGTTTAAGAACTTATCAGTGAAAACATATTGTTTCATTGGAACTTTCAGAACTTGAGGCGCATTTAATTTGGAAGCTGGGCAGTTCGAGTATTTTAACTATTAAGGCCATGTGACGAGTGGGTCACGTGACCAGATTCCTACCTTACCGCCACTTTTTTATTTCCCAACTTATATTCACACGAAATGCCACACCGAGTTGAAAATTTGGGATACTAAACAAGAAGCATTAAGAATGATGGGTCTGGCCATAAATTTGTATAATTATGAAAAAAGTTTTTTGTTATGAATAATTTTTTTTTGCTTTTTTTTATAATTATTAAAGTTCAGGACCAGACCCATCTTTCTTAGTGCTTCTTATTTATTATCCCAAATTTTCAACTCGATGTGGCGCTTCGCGTGAAAATAAGTTGGGAAATAAGAAAGGTGGCGGTAAGGTAGGAATCTGGTCACGTGACCCACTCATCACATGACCTTAATTAACCATTTTATTGGGTTTTTTTATAGTGTTTATTGGACAATCATTGCATTTTTTAATCTTTTTTTTTTAACTTGGTAGTTCTACCAATCATTCTTCTAGGATTAAGTTTTTTATTCTTGGAAACAATGCTTCCGATCGTGGTTAGTTAATTGTCTTTATTTTAATTTTTGTCTTCCAATCGTTTTATTTTATTTTATTTTTTTTTTTTACTATTTGTATTTTAATACTTTTGAAGTAGTTTTTAGAGTGTCTACCTGAAGGGCCGTACTTAAAAAATTTTTATAAACAATATAAAACAATAGTTCAGACACGAATTAAAATGTTTCAAATTTATTCATTTATTTTTTTTAAATAATTTTTTTTCACTATAAAAGATGATTTTTTAACAAAATAATTCAATTTTAAACATAATGGTTGGATTTATAACCTGAGAAAAATTAATTCCAAACAATAAAGTGTCATCGTTTATACTTCGATCAAGAAAGAATAAGTTTATTTAAAAAAAAAATTTTTTCATGCAAAAATGATGAATTTTTAACAAAATTGTTGAATTCTCTACCAAATAGTTGCATTCTTATCCAAAAAAGATTAAATTTCTCTTATATCAGATGGATTTTTATTTAAAAAATGTAAATAGTTATGTGTTTAGTTCAAAAAGATTCCAGTTGGTTTTTCATGATCAAAATATGCATTTTTATCTAAAGAAGATGAAATTTCTCTCAAATCAGATGGATTTTTATTTAAAAAATGTAAATAGTTATATTTTCATACCCAAGAGATTCCAGTTGATTTTTGAAGATCAAAGTATGCATGCTTTAACAAAAAAATAAGTTTCTACAAAAATAAAATTGGATTTTTTCAACCAAAAGGACGAATTTTTACCAAAATTTTTGAATTCTCTAATAAAAAGTTGCATTTTTATCCAAAAAAGATGAAATTTCGCTCAAATCAGATGGATTTTATTTGTAAAATATAAATAGTTATGTATTTACCCCAAAAAAATTCCAGTTGATTTTCAAGATCAAAATATGTTCTTTTTAACAACCAAAAAAATAAGTTTCTACGAAAAAAATTGAATTTTCACTTCAAAAGGTCGAATTATTGTAATCAAAAAGAATGAATTTAAAAAAAATTGAATTTTCTACAAAATAGTTGCATTCTTATATAAAAAAATTTTTTAAAATAAATTTCCCTTAAAACGGATGATTTGTTTTATTTTGTTTAAATATTTGTATTTTCATCCCAAAAAGATTCCAGCTGATTTTTCAAGATCGAAATATGCATTTTAGAACCAAAAATAAGTTTCTGCGAAAAAAAAATTTAATTTTCAATTCAAAAATTTGAATTTGTTCAACCAAAAAGGATGAATTTAAAAAAAAAATTTAATTCTCTACCAAATAGTTGTATTTTTATCCAGAAAAGATGAAATTTCTCTTAATTCATATGGATTTTTATTTCAAAAATGTAAATAGTTATGTGTTGTCACCTCAAAAAGATTCCTGTTGATTTTTCAACATCAAAGTATGAATTTTTTAACCAAAAAATAAGTTTCTACGAAAAAATTAAATTCTAAATTCAAAAGGTCGAATTTTTCAACCAAAATTGTTGAATTCTCTACCAAATAGTTGCATTTTTATTCAAAGAAGATGAAATTTCTCTTAAATCAGATAGATTTTTATTTTAAAAACTTAAATAGTTATGTGTTCACCTCAAAAAGATTTCAGTTGATTTTTCAATATCTAAATATGCATTTTTTAACAAAAAAATAAGTTTTCCGATAAAAATAATTTTTTATCCAAAAATTCGAATTTTTTTAACAAAAAAGAATGAATTTTTAACAAAATAGTGAAATTTTCTACCAAGTAGTTGCATTTTTATCAACAAAAAAAGAAGAAATTTCCATTCAAACGGATGATTTTTTAAAAAATATTTTTATTTTCATTCCAAAAAGATTCTAGCTGACTTTTCAAAATCAAAATATGCATTTTCTAAACAAAAATAAGTTTCTACGAAAAAAATTAAAGCTTCCATTCAAAAATTCGAATTTGTTTAACCAAAAAGAATGAATTTTTACCAAAATTGTCTTGAAAAATAATGAATTTTTATTTTAATAAATATATATTTTTATCCCAAAGAGATTTCATTTGATTTTTCAAGATCAAAATATGCCTTTTTTCACAAAAAGAAGTTTCTACGAAAAAAATTTAATTTTCAATTCAAAAGGTCGGATTTTTTCAACAAAAAGGATTAATTTCCTCTACAAAAATAAAATTTCACACAAAAAATATTACGTTTTAGCAAAAAATTAATTTTACACGCAAGTGATGCATTTTTATCCAACAAGAATAGAATTTCAAACCGAGAAAGGAGAATTTTCAGTTAAACCATTGATTTTAAATAAAAAAAAAGCTTTTCCACTAAATAATTAAATTTTCAATTTAAAAAATGAATCTTTAACAATATATTTTAACTTTTATCCAAGTAGTTGTATTATCATTTAAAAAGGAATATTTTCTAACAAAATAGTCAAACTTTTAACAAAAAAAGTTGAATACTCAAGCAAAAAAGAATAATTTTTAACCAGAAAATGGCATTTTCATTAAAAAAAATGAAATTGCTACTAAAAGAGATAAAATTTTAATCAAAAACATAAATTTTTAAAATAATAGGTGCATTTTTTGTTTACAAAAAAGTCCTGCGAGCCAAAAGACAATTTTTCTCTACAAAAATTAAATTTTTAAAAAAATTATGACTTTTCAGCAAAAAATTAATTTTCCACGAAAGTGGTGCATTTTTACCGAACAAAAATGAAATTACAAACAGAAAAAGTAGAAATTTCAACTAAAAAAGATCAGTTTAAAAAAATGGAGAAGTTTAATTTTTACTTAAAAAATTTTTTTTAAACCGAACAAAGGCTTCTCCACTAAACAGTTAAATTTTTAACCAAAAAAGACTTCAATCGAAAAAATAAATGTTTAGAAATGTAGTTTAACTTTTACAATTAAAAAAAATAGTTAAAAAAAATGCTTTCTTAACGAACTAATTCAACCTAATTTTTGAAAGAAAATAGTTGAGTACTAAAATAAACAAGAATGATTTTTAAACAAAAGTTGCATTTTCATACAACAGAATTTAATTTCTATTGAAAAAAATGAATTTTTAAATAAAAAGATCAATTTTCGAAATCAAAATATTTCAATTTTTAACAAAATAGTTGAATTTTCTACCAAATAGTTACATTTTTATCACAAAAAAAAAGAAGAAATTTCCCTCAAAACAGATGATTTTTTTTAAATATTTGTATTTTCATCCCAAAAAGGTTCCAGCTGACTTTTCAAGATCAAATATGCATTTTTTAATCAAAAATAAGTTTCTACGAAAAAATTTGAATCTCAATTCAAAAATTCGGATTTTTTCAACCAAAAAGGATGAATTTGTAACAAAGTTGTTGAATTCTCTACCAAATAGTTGCATTTTTATCCAGAAAAAGATGATTTTTAAACAAACAAAAAAAAGTTTCTACGAAAAAAATCGAATTTTCAATTCAAAAATTCGAATTTTTTCAACCAAAAAGGATGAATTTTTAACAAAATGGTAAAATTCTCTATCAAAGTGTTGCATTTTCATCCAAGAAAAATGAAATTTGTACTAAAACCGAGGATTTTTCAATAGAAAACAACAAATTTTGTTTTAGAAAGTTGAAATCACATCCAGAAAAGATTTCAGTTCATTTTTTAACGCCAAAATATAAATTTTAAGGAAAAAGTAAATTTTCATCCAAACAGTTGGATTTTTATCCAAGAAAGATTAAATTTCTCTTAAGACACTTGAATTTTTAATTCAAAACAAACAAATTTTTAAAAAATATTGAAATTTTTATCTAAAAAGTATTTCAATTCTCTTTTTAACACCAAAATATTGAATTTTCAACAAAACAACAGAATTTCAAACCAAAAAGTATGACTTTTCATCCAAATAATTGAATTTTCAAACCCAAAGTTGCAGTTTTGTCCAAGAAAAATTTAAATTCTACTAAAACAGGTGAATTTTTAAATCAAAAAGACAAATTTTGAAAAAAAATATTTGAATTTTTATTGAAAAAGATTTTTCAATTGACTTTTCCACGCAAAAATACGAATTTTAAATAAAAAGTAAATCTTCTAGGAAATAGTTGAATTTCCAACAAAACAGTTACATTGGGATCCAGAAATTAAGCAATATTTCCACTAAAAAAGATGAAGTTTTGAATCAAAAATACAAAATTTCATTTTAAAAAACTTATGAGAAAAATTATAATTCCGATTTAAAAAAGAAGTACAATAAAGTATAATTTCGCAATGAAACAGTGCATTTTCCCAACAAAAAAAATTGTGCCTTTCATTGAGAAAAGAAGGGCTAATCAAGTAGCCACGGATTTAGAGAAATCGTAATTACTAATTTCGAAAAATCGAAAAAGCCGTTTAATTGCAAAGCTGGGCAGTCCAAGTATTTATTGAATTGGACGATCATTGCATTTTTTTTTTAATTTTAAATTAGTAGTCCTACCACTTATTTTCTAGTATTAGGTTTTTAAAATTTTTTAAAGAATTTTTCTGGTAATTGCGAGGAGAATGTCTTTATTTCAATTTTTGTTTTGTTATTTGCTCTTATTCATATATTAATTCTTTTAAATTAGCAATCAGAGTATCTAACAGGGATTTTTTTTTTAAATTAAAATTCGAACCTGGAACAAGGAATTTTCCAAAATAATAATAACTTTGACTTTTTTCAGAGAATTTTCCAAAAGAATAAAATTTTTTTATGAAAACGGAGAATTTTCTAAAAGAATTGTTATAGCTTAAACTATATAATTCTAAAGAATTCTAGATTCGGCACAGAATTTTCAAGAACAAAGGATCATTTTGATTTGAAACAGATTTTCCAAAATTCTGAATTTGATGAAAGAATTTAAAAAAAAATTATTATTCAGATATAAATAAAATTTAGAAGAGGAAATTTATTTTCAAATAAATGGTCGAATTTTACAATAAAATAAAAAGATTACAATTGAACCAAAAATTGTTGAATTTTGAACTAAATAGTTAACTAAATTGATGAATCCTAAATCTAGAAAATCTACAACAAAGAAAAGATTATTTTTTTTACAAAGTGGTTCAGTCTTTAACCAAATAGTACAATTTTCAACAAAAAGGATTAATTTTCTGCTAAAAGTGATGAATTTTTGTTAAAAATACGAAATTTAAAAAAGAGTTAAATTTTTAACCAAATTGTTGAATTTTAAAGTTGCAAAGACGAATCTTTAACCAAAAGTTCGAATATCGAAAAAAAAAATTCATTTTGAGCCAAAAAAATTTCATTGTTAACCAAATAATTTAATTTTTTTTAGAAAACTTTTAAATTTTTAACAAAAAAGATGAATCTTCAACAAAGTATTGTAATTTGATGACCACGTAGTTATTTTAAAGAAAATAGTTGATTTTTTAACCAAGTACTTGAATTTGTTACCTACAAAGGTGAATTTTTAATAAAAAAGATTACACTTCAACAAAAAACAGTTGCATATTCAACCAAAGAGTTAAATTTTCAATAAAATTTATTAATTTTCAAGTAAAATTATTAATCCTTAACATTTTTTTCGAAAATGATCATTATCAGCCGGTTCAGGAAATTTTCTAAAAGAGTTATAATTCTGAGTTATACTTAGATTTAAAAAAACATATTTAAATTTAATTTTATTCTGATTTGGAACAGTGAATTTTCGAGAAAAATGATCATTTTTGGTTGAAATTGGAAATTTTCTGAATCAATTATGTATCATTCTAAATTGAATCCAAGAATTTTCGAAAAAATTACAATTCAGATCTGGAATAAGAAATCTTTTAAAAGAATTATAATTTTGACTTGGAAAAGGAAATGTTCGAGAAGAATTTTAATTTTGACAGAAGAAATTATGTATAATTCTGAACCGGATCCAAGATTTAAAATATATATATAATTCTGGAACAAGAAGATTTCTAAAATAATTATAATTCAGAATGGGCACAGGAAACTTTCGAAAAAAATCATCATTTCGGGTTGAAATTGGAAATTTTCTGATTCAATTATGTATAATTCTGAATTAATTCACAGAATTTTCGACAAAAAATTCTAATTCCGATCAGGAATAATAGAGAAAACCCGTTAAATGACAATTAATTTATTTTTTTCCCGGGAATTTTACAAGTTTTTAAAGAAAAAAAATTCTGTCAAAGTTTGAGCTTAACAGTTTTTTTTTTTTTAGAAAAATTAGTTCAATTGTTATATGTTTCAATTATGATATTATTCCTTTTAAAAATTGTAATACGAAAATCTTTTACTTAAAAAATGCCGTTTTAAAGATTTGAAAATTACACATATATATATATAGAATTTGCAAATTTTTAATTAAGAAAAAAACTATTTAATATTTAGAATCTGGAGTATTTTTTATTTTGCAGGAGTTAAAAAAAAATTTAGAAAAGATTTTAGGAATAATTCAAATAATTTGAAAAGATGTTTAGAAGTTTTGAAAAAATCATAAAAATAATTTAATATTCGCACAAAATCTAAAAGAACATGTAGCTTTCTCAAGATTTTGAAATCAAATTTTGAAGCTTTCTAAGGATTTTTAAAACTTTTTGAAATAAAAAATTGTTTGGTTTGGATTTTTAAAATTTCATTGACCCTGAAACATGTTTGATTAAAACGGTCACACTGCACAAGGAATTATCAAAAATATTTAGAATTCTGACTCGGAAAATAAAAATGTCGAAAATAATTATAATTCTGACTTGAAAAAGTAAATTTGTCAAAAGAATAAAAATTCCGAAACCGGGAAAATAAAAAATTGATCTGAAGAAAACCGGGAATTTAAAATGATTCGTCTGATAGACACACTGATTAAGTATAAAACCTGAAAGTAGGAACTAGTTTTCAATTACTATTTCTTATTTAAATATATTTGAAAATTTAATTACTGCCCAGCTCTAATTGTATTTTAGAGTGGTCGAAATCACTCTAATTAATATTAAGAATGTACTTCTACGAGATTGAATGAAGAATGCGTGAAGAAAAAACCTTATTGAGAAGAAGAAATCCCTCATTTAGCCCTGAAATTTGAAAGTTCGGGATCCTTTTTTCTCAATAGGGATGTGATCATTTTTTCTGTGATCTACAAAGATTGTAAAATGTAAATTAAAATCCTATCATAGTATTGTACTTTGTCCTGAGAGATGATGCGCGTATATTTTTTCAATTTCAACCAGCAAATGTTTTAATGCGAACCGAAGATGAATGAGCGAGTGTGTGAGTAGCATTTCATTTTTGAATTTCGAGCCTGCTAAATGGAGAAAAAATATTCGTTTTTCGTATCTTCAATGTGATTTAAAATCGCTTTGACTTTTATATTTTTATATTAAATAATGTTATCTTCTTGAATAATATTTCAGTTAATAATGATAGAAAATTCTTTAATTTTAATTTCAAATTTAAATGTCCAAAATTGAACTATTCCAAAAAAGGCATGCAAAATTGCATAATTTTCTATTATATACATTAAGTGTTTCAAATTCTTAATTATTAAAAATTGAAGAACTTTAAATTTTAAATCGTTAAAATTATTTGGAAATTTACGATGAAAAATTCTGTAATATTTATGATATAGTTTAGAAATTTCTTCAATTTAGAAGATTAAGATTTCAAAATTTTTGAAGATTGATCTTTAAAATTATCGAGCTCTTGAAGGTTTAAAAATTTTCATTCATGCATATTTAAAATCGAAGAAATTTAAATTGCAAATCGTTGAAATCGAAGTATTTTCACTTTTCCATCTTAAAAATTATATAAATTTAGTTTGCAAGTTTATAAAATTCAAGAGTTTTCAATTTTTTAAATTAGAATTGAATATTATGCGCATTTTAAGTTCTACAAGTTTTACAAGAATATTTATTTATACATCTTTAATATTAAATAAATTTTAATTGAAAATCGTTCAAATTCAAGAATTTTCTATTATGAACCTTCAAAATTAAATTATTTCAAAAAAAGGCCTTCAAATTACAATCCTTCGAAATAAAAATCTTGAAAATTGAATAATTTGAAATTCTCTATTTTCGAAATTTTAGATTTTTCAATCGTAACTCTTTAAAATTGGAGATCTTTGAATGGTAAGTTTTTTTTTAAATTAATGATTTTTTAATTTTTTTAATTTACCATTACAAATTCTGTAATTTTTATGATTTAGTTTTGAAATTTCTTCACTTTAAAAGATGTCGAATTGCAAACTTGACTTTTGATCTTCAATATTATAAAAAATTTAAGAATTTGCAGTAATAAATCTCTAAAGTGGAAGAATTGATCATAAATATCATCAAATTTTAAGAACATTTATTTATAAATCCTAAAAATTAAAGAAATTGTAATTGTAAATCTTAAAAATCGAAGAATTTAACTTTGCAAATCTTTAAAATTCAAGAATTTTTAGTTTTAACTCTTCAAAATTGTAGAACTTTTGATTGAAAATATTTAAAATTGAATAGTTTTTATTTATTTTTTTTTGTTTACAATAGAAAATTATCCAAATTTCAAGTTGCATAAGAAGATTAAGAAATAAAAAAACTTAACTTTTTATCATCCAGGTTTCAAAATATTTATGAATTTGTAAAATTAAATACATTTTAATTTTAAATCTTCAAAAGCGAAATATTTTAATTTACAAATCGTTAAAAAATTGAAGAATTTTTAATTGTGAATCTTCAAATTGAACTATTTTAAAAAATGTTCATAATTACAAATCTTTAAAATAAAAATCTTTTAAATTGAATATTTTTCTATTCTATATTTTCAATATTCAAGAATTTTTAAATTATATCTTTGTAAGTCTTCAAAATTACGGATTTTTTATTTGTAAATGTTTTTAAATTGAAGAGTTTTTAATTTTCAAAGTTTACTATTAACAATTCTGTAATTTTCATGATTTACATTCGAAATTTCTTACATTTGTGAGATTTATAATTGAAAACTTGACTTTTCATTTCCAAAGTCATCTAAATTTAAGAATTATTATTTATATTTTTTATATTTTTGAGGATTGAAATTCCTTAAATTTGGAAAATTTGTAATTGAAAACTTGATTTTTGATCTTCAAGTTCATAAAAATTTGAGAATTTTCATCTATACATTTTTAAAATTTAAGAGTTTTTAATTTTTTTAATTTTAAATTAAAATGTGTACAGGTTTTAAGTTTAAAAATTTTAAATGCTGTAATTTTAATGCTTTGCGTTGGAGATTTCTTCAATTCGGAAGATTAAGAATTCAAAATTGGACTTTTTACCTTCAAAATTTAAAAATTTGTATGTATCTTCAAAATTGAACTGTCATATTAAATTTATTTTTTATAAAAAAATATTTATTATTCGAAATAATACAGTTTCATTCAATTTGAGCTCGTCAAATTTAAAAAATTATAATCTTTTTCAAATTGACCTATTTTCGAAATTTAATGTAAAGTCATTCAATTTCGAGATTTACCATTTTTTTGCAAAACTGCAAAGCTTGTAATTCGAAATTATTAATCATTATTTTCAAAAATATTTTAAAATTTGTTTAATTATAATGAAATTGTTAATTTTTATATTTTTAATGTTGGGAAATAAAAATCCAGAGGCGTGTAAATAACGTATTAAATAATATTTTTCAATCATTTTTTCTCCGCGTCGTTTTTAAACGAAATCTACATTATTTAGAAGAGATGCTTTCTCACCGTAGAATTCTGATTTTAAATGCTGTTTGAAAAATCCCGAAAAAGGGAAGAGCGCTTTTTTTCAAAGATACTTAAGCCCGCTAATGTGGGTTCTTTATTATTTTTTCAAAATTTTTTTTAAATTCCATTTTCGTAGAAGAAACCCCTTGGTTTTGAAAGAAGTGTGTTTAATATTTCTGCTGTAATAGATTTTGCTGAATGTTTAAAAAATGTGTAAAAAGAGAACTTCGCTGAATAATAGAGTAAGTGAAACCTTTTATTCGCAATTTCTTGTCAAATCGAAAATATGAGATTTAAAAAATATATATATTTTCTGACAATTCTGGACCTCTCTTATTTTTTAACGAGTTTACTTTGACAAGAAATTATGAAAATGAATTCTTGAATGAACAAAAGGGAAGAAAAACAAAACATTGAGAGACAATTTTATCATTTAGGAAAAAATGTCTTGCCTTATACAATTTTAAACTGTATATTATGTGGAGAATAATTAGCACAAGTTCTTGACTGTATACTCTAAGGAAAGTAATAATTTGTTATTATAAAAAGCACAAATGTCACTCTACGACACAGATTATTATCAGTTACTTTTGTAAATACATATATCTATAAAACAAACTTGTCTTTTATTTTAATTGCACGCCATATTCTCTTTTTCCGTTTTTATTTCATTTTATTTTAGGTATCACTACTCCTTCCTTCCATAACTCTGGCCACCCCTCTCCTCTCCATACTCTATTACACATTATCCATGCGCATTCATCTAGTCCCTTCTCCCGATATTTCCATACTTCATTTGGAATCTCATCTATACGAGGTGCCTTTCCGATCCCTCATTATTTCTAAAAACTTAACTATTTCTTCCCTTGTTATGCCCTCTTTCTCATCTCTTTCGCTACCATATTTTCTTCCCTTTCTAACTTTTCTCTGTACTCCTCCTAGCAAATCCGAAAATATTTCTTCAATTCTACCATTTCAATTTCTTGGTTTACTCTTTTTCTTCTTTTTCTTTCTCCATTTACTACCTTCCATACCTTTTCTTCGGTCCTAGCCTTCTCCGCCTCTTCCTCAAACCTTTTATTCTCTTCCTCTTTTTTTTGATCACACAACTCAGTATACTCTTTCTTTTTTTTCCTATATTCTTCCCCATTACTTTTTTCTTTTCTCCACTCTCTTAATTCCTGTCTAACCTCCTTTTTTTCTCTTTACAGTCCTCATCCCATCCAGTTCTATTCTCCCCTTTACTAACTTCATTTTTGTTTGTGCACTCTAATCCTCTTTTTCTTTCTCCTATCATTTTTTCCATCTCGTTCACATTTCCCTCTCCCATTTTTCTATTCCTGACCTTTTCTCTAAACTGTTCTTTTCCTTCCCTTGACCAATCCCGTTTTCCTACAATTTTTACATTTGCTCCTCTTTTATTCATATTTCTATTGCTTTTTTGTCCCTTTAATGTCACTATTACAAGAAAGTGATCCGAATCAATATAATCACCTACCTCTAGTTTCTGAACCTTCTCTCTTGCCTCATCATCCGCTATCACATAATCAATTACCGTTCCCCTTTCACCTCCTGAGATTGTATATTCTCCTTTCTCATCTCCCTCTAAATTTCCGTTTAAGATAAACCATCCCAACTCCTCCAAGCTCTTCAACAACTTTTTCCCCTCCCCATTTAGTACCTTATCTTTAGATTTTCTTCATCTCTCTTCTCCCGATTCCCTATCTCCTCTGTCTCCTGTTCTCACATTGAAATCCCTACCTATCATCAGCCTAATCTCTTCTTTATTTTCTTCAATCATTTCTTTAATCTCCTCTGCTTTTTCCTGCATGTCACCGTTCACATAAACCCCCACTAACTTCCACTTCTCTCCTCTCATCTGTACCTCCTCCGTTATTGATCCTTGTTTTTGTTCTTTCCTCTCTTACTTATCTTTTCCTGTTATATATTCTTTTCTTACTCCCATCACCATTCCTCCCATTGCTCTGCCCTTTTTATTCCTCCTCTTTGCATTTTTTAACCTCTTGGTAATCTTCCCCTTACTCTTTCCCATCCCTTTTCATCTATCCAAGTCTCCATCATTATTGCTACATCCCATTGTGTCAAATTTCTCGTAAACTCCCTATCCTTTCTCTCTAACCCTGCTATATTCCTGATTCCAACACTGTATAAAGTATATGTAACGGTTTTATCGAAGAGATTGAAGAAAGAAGTTGAGGGGAAAAAGATAGAGCCACCGAATCAGATAGGGCTTCGAAAAGGAATAGGGGTGATGGGCAACATATATGTTCTGAACTCTCTAGTAAATAAGAGAATTAGAAGGAAAGAAGGGGCAATGATAGCAACGTTTGTGGACTAAAAGGCGGCGTTTGACTCGTCAGACCGAGGCGAAATAGACAAAGTTATCGTGAAAAAGGGGATATTTTTATTTAATATATTAATATCAGACTTGGAAGAAGAAATGAGGAGAAAAGGTTTGGGAGAAGTTAGGATAGGAAAGGAAAAGATATATACACTGGCATACGCAGACGATATAGTGTTGATGGCAGAATATGAAGAAGGGATGGCGGGTTCGATTACACGATTAGAGAAATAATTAGATGGAAAAAAGCTGAATATAAATGTAGAAAAGACAAAGATAATGAGGTTTAGAAAAGGAGAGGAAGGAAGAAAGAATGGATGGGCAGATGGAAGGGAATAAAGTTAGAAGAAGTAAAATAGTTTAAATATTTGGGATATATCTTGCAAACGAATGGAGATCGTAGAGCTCATATAAGAGAAAGGATAAAAAAAGCAGCAGGGGTAATAAAAACAGATATGGTATTAGGTTATGGAGCAGAGATATGGGGGTGGAAAGAAAGGAAAGATATTGAGAGTTTACAAGAAAGGTATATAAGGTGGACACTACGGGCAGACTGGAGGCCACTAGGATATATGGTGAGAGAAGAAACGCAAAGGGATAAATTAAGTATTAGAGCGGGAAAGAGGGCATGGAAATTTGAGACGAAGCTTAGAGAGGAAAAGGGAGGGGAGTTAGGGAGAAAGTGTTTGATGGAGGTAGAAGAGAGAAGAGGGAGGACGATAGAATTAACGAGATGGGAAGAAGAAAGGAGGGATTTTTTAAATGCTAGAAACATAGAAGACGGGACTGGAGTAAACTGTGAGGAATTGGAAAAAAGAAGAAGGAAAGACAATTAATAGAAAGATGGGGGATGATTGAGGATTCAAAATACAATTATTGGTATAAGATGATAAAAAAGGAAGGAGTACCAAAGTATTTAGAAAAGGGATGGGGAGAGAAGAGGTGGACAAGAATAGCAAGATTTAGATTGGAAAACGAAGTAAGTACTGGGAAAAAGAAGAGAACAGAAAGTGTAGAATATGTGAACGGGAGGAGGAAACATGGGAGCATGTATGGGAAGGATGTAGGAGAGGAATGGAAAATAAAGGAAGCTGGCAAGAGAAAGTTGTTAAGATTCTATGGGAGGATGGATTAGGAGGAAATATAGATATGGAACTAGATATAAGACTGTATGTAAATAGTTATAAATAATTGTACATAGTAAGGATCAGATTTAAAAAAAAAATGTAAGCGGTTGTAAGAAATGAAAGTCATGTAAATCCTTAGGGGACACATTATGAATAATGAAGTCAGAATTCATCATAATTAAAAAGTTTCCTTTTCCAAATTAAAAAAAAAAAAGAAAGTAGTTTTTAGAGTAAAATTAGCATTTCAAAGAGGAAATATTTCTGAACTATGATAGAAAATTTGGTTACATTGTTCGTTTCGAATTTATATATTTTTTTCAGTTAAAAATTAAACTCTTGTTACAAATTACTTTTTTTATTGAAGATTCATAATTTGAATTAAAAATTCATCCCTTTTTAAAAATGTAATTGCTTTCTTGGAATCAATTTTTAGCTAACAATTTACCTATCCAAGTAGAAAATTTAACGATTTTACAGAAATTCCATTTTTTATTTGCTAAGAATTAGATTTTTTATGGAAAATTCAATTATTCTATTTTTTGTTGAAAATCGATCCTTTTTTAATGAAAATTCAACTATTTGGATGAATTTTTAAAAATAAAATAAATAAAAATTTGAAAATGTAATTACTTTGTTGAAAATCAGTTTTTTAACTAAAAATTTAACTGTTCCAGTAGAAAATGTAAAGAATTAGCAGAAAGTAATTTTTTTTTTGTAAGAATTAGAATTTTTACGGAAAATTCAACTATTCTGTTTTTGGTTGAAAACTGATCTTTTTTAATGGAAATTCAACTATTTGGTTAAAAATTGATATTTTTATTGAAAAAATTAAATTATTTGTTTGAAAATTTATGTAATTAGGCGGAAATTGGTCCTTTTTTGTAGAAAATTAATCTTTATAGTTAACTCCTTCTGGTAGGTATAACATTCAAATATTCCAGTTGAAATTTAATCATTTTAATTCAAAATTGATCAGTTTGGTTGATAGTTCATTTTTTCCACTAAAAATTTAACCTTCCTACTTTGAGTTGAAAATTGACCTTTTCTTGTTAAAAATTCAACAATTTAAATAAAAAACTTTTTTTAAAATTGAAAATCCAAATATTTCGCTGAAAATTTACGTATTTTAAAAAATTATACTTTTCTGGTGAAAAATTAATATATTTTTTTAAAGTTGATCTATTAGGCTGGAAATAATATTATACTTGGTTGAAGGTTGAACTCTGGTTAAGAATTAATTTTTTTGGTTGATGTATTATCATTTTAATTGAAAATTTATTTCTTTGGTTGCAATATGATCTATTTGATTAAAAACTTCCATTTTCTATGGATGAAAAGGAATTTTTTGCCTGAATCTAAAAATTTTCTTGAAAATTTATTATTTTTTTTTTTAATAGAAAATTATTATTTTTCAAGTGAAAATGAAACTATTGTTCCAGCTGAATATTAATTTTTTGACTAAAAATTTAATAATTTAATTTGTGGCGAAAAAATTATCTTTTTCGTCAAAAATGCATCTTTCTTGATTAAACATTGAGTTTTTTAATTTAAAACTTAATTATTTAAGTTTATGTTGAAAATTAATATTTTTTATTAAAATTTTTTAAATTGAAAATTCAACTATTTCAGTTGAAGATTCATTGTTTTAGTTTAAAACTCCATATTAGAATATTTGGTTAGAAATGTGTCTTCTTTAATTGAAAATTCAACCATTTCGTTAAAATTAATGTATTTTGTTGAAAAATTGTTTGTTTTTTTTTGTAAAAAACAAATTTTTTTCTAAAAGTTAATCTTATTGTTTGAAAAGTCATCCTTTTGAATAAAAGTTCAACTACACAAATCAGTTGAAAATTCATAATTTAATTTAAAAATTTATTTATTTTGCAATTTTTTGCTCTGTTGTCGGGAAAATTGAAAAACTTCTGACAAGAAAAACGGGGATGAATTTTCAACCAAAGATATGAATTTGAAAACAAAAGGATGAATTTGCAACCAAGAAGATTAATTTTCTATTAAAATAGATAAACTTTCAACTAAAAATATGAATTTTCAACCAAAAAATTAATTTTTAACAAATTAGTTCAACTTTTAATCAAGCTGTTAAATTTTCAACCAAAAAAGAGTTGAATTTTCAACAAATAAATATGAGTATTTAACCAAAAAGATCATATTCAACCAAAAAGGTTGATTCCCTACTAAAATAGTTGAATAACAATAGGAATTCAATTAAAAATAGGAATTCTCAAAGAAAAAATGTAATAGTTAATATCAAAAAACAAGATCTGAAATTAAACTTAAAAAAGCAGTTGAGCACTTTTCAAAAAAATATTTTTTTTTCACTAAATTATTGAATCTTCAAGAAAAAAAATTTCTATGAAATTAATTAAATTATCAACAAATAAATATGAACTTTTAACAAAAAAGATCATTTTTAACCAAAACGGTTAATTCTCCAGAAAATAGTTCGATTTTCAGCCCAAAAATACGAATTTTCAACTAAAATTATGAATTTTTAATCAATTCGTTCAACTTTTAATCAATTAGTTAAATTTTCCACCAAAAAAGAAAAATTCTTGACGCAAAATGTAATAGTTGATACTATAAAAGAAATCTATCTGAATTTAAAATAAAAAAGACAGTTCAATTTACCCAAAAAAGACAACATTTCAACAAAAAAGTTTATTTTTCCTCAAATAAAATTTTGAATCTTTAAATCAAATAATTAATTTTTCATAAATTAATTCAAATTTTAATTAAGCAGTTGAATTTTTCATCATAAAACATGAATTCTTAGCAAAAAATGTAATAGTTAATGATATAAAAGAAAATTATCTTAATTTAAAAATTTAAAAAACCCAGTTGAATTCATTCAAAAAAAGGAGACTTTTCTTCAAAATATTTATTTTTCAACAAAATTGCTGAATTTTATAGTCAAAAAGACGATTTTTTTACACCGCAATTTAATTTTCAAACAAAAAATTTTTTTTAACAGAAAAGATCATTTTCAACCAAATAATCGAATGTTAAAGCCAAATAGACAAATTTTCAACAAAACAAATGAATTTTCAACCAAAAACCAGTTAAATCTTCATTTAAAAAATTTACTTTCAATATAAAAAATAAATGAATTTTCAACGAAAGATTTAAATTTTCCAAGAAAAAGGATGTTAATTTTAAATTAAAAAAGAAATATTACAATAGAACAGATCAGTTTTGAACCAAATAGTTCAATTTCAGAAAAAAAGATGAATTTTTTATGAAAAAAGTGTATGTTCACGAAACGTCAGCAAAATTCGTACTTTTGTACACGATTGAAACCCGTCTTTTATTTTCAATGTATGGGATTCGATCCATTTTTGCACTAGTTTGCTAAAATCTTCGTAAAAAATAATTTTTTCTGAAATGTATTTGAAAAATAGTTTTTATTATTAGGAACTATTTAATGAAATAATCAAATAATTATTATTATTTATTACGAATACATTAGAAAAATAAGGTTTTGTCCCATGATTTGTTAGCTTTCACCGAAGTGAATTTAGCTGATGGTTGAAGTATAAATACTTAATTGTAATTTATAAGAATTTACTATTAAAAAATCAAAAAAATAGTCAAGATTCGAATAACATTTGAATTTCCCGCGCTCATTTCAAATTTTTAGTCGTCTGGCGCCATTTAGCGGAATTTCATACTTTCGACTCATTTCACGATAAAAAGCGCCACAAACACATCAAGACGTAAAATTGTACATTTTGAAGAATAAAATCACTTTTTGGGCAGTGACGTTAATTAAATTCTCGAAAAATGATAAAAATTTGAAGAACTGAAGCAAGTCAAAACATAACCTAACTTTTATTTTCGAAAGGATATTATCGTTGATGATACCGAAGACTAAAAAAAAAGGAGAAAATAAAATAATTAGGAAATAATATTTGTTCATTGTCTATATTTTTTATTCCAAGCTTTTACAAATGAGATAAATAGTCCAGTTCAAAAGCTTCTTTGACTAGGCAATATCGACCTCCGTCATGTTACCCTTTTTCACCAATCAACTGCTCTCTTTCATAAAGATTTGATGAAAGCTAGAACGTGGTTCGTCAACTTACAATATGACAGATTTGTTTAAAAACTCCTGGAATTTGTCATCAACACAGCTGATTTCCGTTCGATCAAATACGTGCAAATTCGTGCCTGTCAAATGGAGATCGATTTTAATCATTTTAACCAAAAATATTAATTGTCCTTTTTTGTCAGTCTGTTGAAATGTGTTTTCCTAGGGAGGGAAAGCATTCTAAAAACAGGACAAAACGTGCAAAAACTGATACGAGTTTGAACTTGTTTTAGGCCGTTGACCCTGAGTTTTGGGGTTAGGAATCCAACTAGATTGACAAAAATCGCAGAAAATCGTTTATTTTCCGAAATGATGTGCAGTAGAATTTGCGATTATTTTGAATGGGTTGGGAGAATGAATATTTAAAAGAATTTGTTACGTCGATGGTGTTATAACCTTAGCCTGACCACAAATCGCGATTGAGTTGGTAAGTAGTTACATATATTTTTGCAATATTATAGATCATATGTTCCAATCTTATATAAAATGCTTACTTTAATTTTTTTTAATTATTGAAAAAAATTATTCGACTTTTGGAAATATAAATAGATGTTTATTGGAGTAAAATATAACCTCTCTCTCATATAATTTTGATTGGTTAAAAGTTAGCTTTTTTTGTCAAAAATTCGTCTTTTTGGCTTCAATATTTCACACTTTGGTAGACAATTCAACTATATTATTGAAAATTCGTTTATTTTGGTTGAAAAGTGAACTCTTTTGCAAAAACTTCAACAATTTTGTTAAAAATGTATCCTTTTTGGTTAGAAATTCCTCGTAAAGGCTTCAAAATTCAAGTATTTTTGCAGAAATTTCAACTATTTGGTTCAAAGTTAATTTTTTTGTTAAAAATTGAACTGTTTTGATCAAAAATTATATTTTTTTATTGAAGGTTTAGCTTTTTGGTTTCAAATATAACAGTTTGGTTGGAATTTTCTTTCTTTTTTACTGAAAACTCTATCTTGTTTGAAAATTAAACCGATTTGAAAAAAATTCATCTTTGGTTTTCAAAATTTAACTATTTTTGGTTTAAAGTTCATTTTTTGGTTTCAGATTCCATTTTTTTGGTTTGGAATTTTATTATTTGGTTACAAATTTAAATATTTTTTGAAATCTCGAATTTTTGGGTTGAAAATTCAACTATTTTTGTAAAAAATTCGTCCTTTTGTTTTGAATATTTAACACTTTATTAGAAAAATCACCTATTTGTAAAAATTATAATATTTAATTTGATTTAATTTAAATAATAAATAATAATAATGAATAAATATTTTATTTTATTATAATTTTTGTAAAAATGCACCTCTTTTTTGTTGAAAGTTTCACTGTTTTGTAGAAAATTCATCGGTTTCTGTTGAAAATGTTGAGATTTTGGTATAAATTTCAACTTGAAACTATTTAGTTTAAAAAATATATATATTTTTGTTGTTGTTGAAAATTCATCTGTGGTTGAAAATTGAACTATTATGTTCAAAAATCGTTTTTTTTTTTATGTTGAAAATATTCTTATATTTTGTTGAAAATGTATCTTTTGGTTTTGATTATTTAACTCTTTAGTTCAAATTTATACTATTTGTTTTAAAATTTTCGTTTTTAACTTTAAAATTAAACTGTTTGCTTGTAAATTAACTATTTGGTTAAACATTCATATTTTCGTTAACTTGCGTTAACTTTTTTTATCAAATTTTAACTATTTTGTAGAAAATTTCTTTTTTTGGCTTAAAAATTTACCAATTTGGTTGGATTTTCGTTTCGGTCAAAAAATAATTTTTTGGATGAAAATTATCTCATTGTTCGTCGTCTTTTTCGGTAGAAAATTAATTATTTGGATGGACATTTAAATATTTTGTTGAAAATTGAACTATTTTGTTGAAAAATCGTCTCTTTTTGGATTAATTTCAACTGTTTTTGATGAAAATTAAATATTTCTCTTTGCTGAAAATTCAAATGCTTGCTTGAAAGTTCAACTACTTTGTTAAAAATTAATTTTGTTGTTTTATATTCATTATTTTATTTCAAAATTAATGTATTTTATTGAAAATTCGTCTTTTTCGGTAGAAAATTAATCTCTTTGGTTGAAGATTCAGCTATTTTATTAGAAATTCGTCTTTTTTGGTTGCCTTCAACTTTTTTTGATTTGAAATTAATATATTTTTCAGTTGGTATGTATGTTGTGGTTTAAAAGTCCCTTTCTAGGTTGGTAGTTTTTTTTGTTTCTTGACTGCAAAATCTTTTTCCAATAAAATTCTTTCTTGTTTAAAAATTCATCTTTTTTGGTAAAAATTTAATCATTTTAGTTAAAAATTCGTCTTCTTGGTAAAAAATTTATTTTTGTATTAAAAATGCAATTGTTTCATTTGAATTCACTTATTTTGTTGAAAATGGAATGTTTTCACTTGAAATTTAGCAGTTTAAACCGTTTTAAACTTATTTTCATATAAAATTCACATTAATTTTATTTTAAAGAAATTATCCCCCTATTTTCGTGAAAAATGTCTTTTATTTCCCCCGTTTTTCAGCTCATTGTTGCCTTTGAAGCCTCTTATTCAAATTATTTTTAAAAAATTTGTTAATTCAGAAAAGTGATTTCTACTTTATCTACAGTTGCGGTGATATTTTTTTTTACATTTTTCGTTTAACATTTACCTTTTTCTCTTGAAATTTCAACTACTTGCGTTTTAAATCGAAACGCTTTTGTTGAAAATTAATTTTCTTGTTCGAACAGTCGTTATTTTAATTGAACATTTACCTCTATTTAAAGATTCAACTATTCTATTTGTGGTTCAAATTTAATTATTTTTTATTCAAAATTAATATTATTTATTTAAAAATAACCTATCTTTTTGAAAGTTCATGTGATTCAGGGAAAAGTCTTATTTTCTCGAAAATTAATATTATTGATTGAAAATTCATATTTTTTTTTAGAAAATTAATATTATTGGTCGAAAATTCATCTTTTTGGTAGATACAAAAATCAACAATTCCACTTGAAGATTTATCGTTATAGTTAAAAATTCATTAGTGTTGTTTAAAGTTAATTTTTTTTCAACTGAAAATTTAACTGTTGCATTCTGGGTGCAAATTGACCTTTTTTAGTTCAAAATTTAACAGTTTGGATGTAAAATTGTCTTTTTAAATTGAAAATTCATTTATTTCTTTAGAAATTTCCGTATTGTTTCCGTTAAATCTTCATAATTTTAGTTGAAAATTCATCTTGTAGTTTAGAAATAAATTTTTTCTTGATTAAAAAATAAGCTCTTGTTGAACATTATTTTTTTGATTGAAGGTTCATTGTTTTAAATGAAAATTCATTTCTTTGTTTGAAAAATGAGTTATTTTATTGAAAACTTACTTTTTTGGGATGAAAAGGAATTTTTTACCGAAAATTGAAATATTTTATTTAAAATTTGTTTCTATTTTGGTTGAAAATAATTTTGTGTTTAAACTGAAAATACTATTCCAGTTGAATATTCTATAATTTTAGTTAAAGATCCATTTTTTTAGATGAACATTTATTTTTTGACGGAAAATTTAATTATTAAATTTTTGGTTGAAAAATAATCTTTTTTAGTTTAAATTTCTTTCTTGGTTTTTTTGTATAAAATTCAACTATTGCAGTTGAGGATTCATCATTTTTAGTTAAAAATTCGTCAGTTAAGATAAAAGTTTTTTTTACTAACAATGTAACTATTCCATTTTCTGTTGAAAATTTTTTCTTTTTCTAATTCAAAATTCAACTATTTGGTTAAAAATTTATCTTCTTGGATTGAAAATTCAACTATTTCGTTAAAATTGATGTATTTTGTTCAAAAATTGTATTTTTTGTAGAAAATTAATCTTTTTATTTGAAAATTAATCTTATTGCTTAAAAATTTATCTATTTGGCTTAAAATTCCACTATTCCAGTTGAAGATTCAAGTATTGTTCTCAAAAACCGACTTTTAAATTAATTTTTAACGGAAAATACAACTTATCTATTTATGGTTGATATTTTTTCATTTTTTATTGAAAATTCAACTATTTGGTTGAAAAATTATCTTCTTTATTTAAAAATTAAACTATTTTTTTGAAAATTTATGCAGTTTGTAGAGAATTCTTTTTTTTTTTTAGAAAATTAATATTATTCATTAAAAATTCATTAGTTTGGTTGAAAGTTAATATTTTCAACTGAAAATTTAACTGTTACATTTTGTGTGGAAAATAGACCTTTTCTAGTTCAAAATTTAACAATTTGGATGTAAAGTTGTCTTTTTTAACAGAAAATGAATTTATTTCTTTGTAAATTTACTTATTTTGTTAAAAATCGACTTTTTTGGAAGAAACTAATTTTTTTCTTTGAAAGTTAATCTCCTTAATAAGACATTTTTTTGGCTTGAAAATTCAAATATTTCAGGTAAATATTTATAATTTTAGTTGAAAATTCATCTTGTAGGTTAGAAATAAATTTACTTGACTGAAGAATAAACTCCTTGGTATACATTTTTTTAAATGAAGATTCGTAATTTAAAAAAAAAATTAATTTCTCTGGTTGCAAAATTAATTATTTTATTGAAAATTTGCTTCTTTGGGGATGAAAAGGAATTTTTTACCGAAAATGGAACTATTTTATTCGAAATTTGTTTCTTTTTTAGTTGAAAATAATTTATTTCTTTAACTGAAAATGAAAATACTATTCCAGTTGAATACTGTATAATTTTAGTTAAAAATTCATTTTTTGTGAACATTTATTTTTTGCCTGAAAATTTAATTATTAAATTTTTGGTTGAAAAATAATCTTTTTTAGTTGAAATTTCTTTCTTGGTTTTTTTGTATAAAATTCAACTATTCCAGTTGAGGATTCATCATTTTAGTTACTAAAAAAGTAACTATTCGATTGCCTGTTGAAAATTGATTTCTTTTTCTAGTTCAAAATTCAACTTTTTGGTTAAAAATTTGTCTCCTTTGATTGAAAATTCAACTTTCTTTTGAAATTTACTTATTTTGTTAAAAATCTACTTTTTGGAAGAAACTAATTTTTTGCTTTGAAACCTAATCTCCTTGTTTGAAAATTCTTTTTTTTCGATTGAAAATTCAATTTTTTTCGTTAAATATTCATAATTTTAGTTGAAAATTCATCTTGTAGGTTAGAAATAAATTTATTTAATTAAAAACTTTTTTATCGAAAATTTAACCATTTTAATCAAAATTTGTTTCTTTTTTCTCGAAAATCATTTTTGTTCTTAAACTGAAAACACTATTCCAGCTGAATATTATATAATTTTTGTTAAAAATTTGTCTCTTTTGAATGGAAATTCAACTATTTCGTTAAAATTTATGTATTTTGTTCAAAAATTGTATTTTTTAGTAAAAAATTCATCTTCTTGTTTAAAAATTCCAAGTATTTCAGTTAAATATTAAAAGTTTTCGCTGAAAATTTATCTGTTTCGTTAAAAATTCCACTATTCCAGTTGAAGATTCATAATTTTATGTGAAAATTGATTTCTTTTGTAATCATTTGCTATGCTGTGTTAAAGGATGTTTAGAATGAAGGACGTGATTTAAAATAATTTATTGCGTTTTGCGACAAATATAAAAATGTTACTTTTATATGTTACTTTTTTATTAGGTATTTATTATATATTTATTATCATATTATTGTAATATTATATATTATTATATTTATTATATATTTATTTATTTCTTTATATATTTTCTTATATATGTTACTTTTTACTTTTGACCGGGAAAATTGAAAAATTTGACCAGGAAACGACCAGTAATTTGAAATCTTCCGCTGAATCGGCACCCTTAAAAATCAAATAAAATGCCAATTTCAATCTAAAAAATTGTTTTCAGGTAAAAAATTAATTTTCCTCGTCCACTGAAATTGAGCTTGCCCTCATTTTACATAAAAACTAATTAATTAGAAACTTTATTTTTTTATGGAAAGAAATTTTTTTAGCGAAACTTTAACCTTTTTGTTTGAAAATTAAGCTTATTGCTTACAAATTCAAATATTTCAGTTAAATATGTATAATTCTATTTAAAAATGAATTTTTTTTTGTTCAAAATTCCGCTATTCCAGTTGAAGATTTAAGTATTTTTCTGAAAATCCGATTTTGTTGTTGTTAAGAATTAATTATATCCAACTATTTGGTTAAAAATTGATATTACTTATTTGAAAATTAAACTATTTTTTTGAAAATTCATATAATTTATGGAGAATTCTTATTTTTTGTTAGAAAATTAATATTGTTAAGTAAAAATCATATTTTTGGTAGATATAAAAATTACAATTCCACTTTAAGATTCATAATTTTAGTTGAAAATTAATTAGCTTGGTTGAAAGGTAATTTTTTCAACTGAAATTGTGTTTTTTAACTGAAAATTAATTTATTTCTTTGGAAATTTACGTATTTTGTTAAAAATCTACTTTTTTGGAATAAATTAATTTTTTTCTTTGAAACTTAATTTTCTTGTTTAAAAATTCTTTTTTTGGGGTTGAAAATTCAAATATTTTAGGTAAATATTCATAATTTTAGTTGAAAATTCATGTTGTAGGTAAGAAATAAATTTACTTGATTGAAGAATAAACTCTTTTGTATGAAATTTTTTTGATAATTTTAAATAAAAATTCATTTCTTTGGTTGCAAAATGGGTTTTTTTATTGAAAATTTACTTTTTTGGGGGTGAAAAGGAATTTTTTAGCGAAAATTGAACTATTTTATTCAAAATTTGTTTCTTTTTTAGTTGAAAATAATTTTGCTCTTCAACTGAAAATACTATTCCAGTTGAATATTTTATAGTTTTAGTTAAAAATTCATTTTTTGACTGAACATTTAATTATAAAAAATTTTTAGTTGAGAAATAATCTTTTTTAGTTAAAATTTCTTTCTTGGTTTTTTTTTTAATTCAACTATTCCAATTGAGGATTCGTTATTTTAGTTGAAAATTTGTCATTTAAGATAAATATTAATTTTTTTACTAAAAAAAGTAACTATTCCATTTTTTGTTGAAAATTGATTTCTTTTTCTAATTCAATATTCAACTATTTGGTTAAAAATTTGTCGCCCTTCATTAAAAATTCAACTATTCCAGTTAAGGATTTATCATTTTAGTTGAAAATTTGTCAGTTAAGATAAATATTAATTTTTTTACTGAAAAAGTAACTATTCCATTTTTTGTTGAAAATTGATTTCTTTTTCTAATTCAAAATTCAACTATTTGGTTAAAAATTTGTCGCCCTTGATTGAAAATTCAACTATTTCATTTAAATTGATATATTTTTGAAATATTTTTATTTGTTGTAGAAAATTAATCTTTTCGTTTGAAAATTAATTTTATTGCTTAAAAATTCAAGTATTTCAGTTAAATATGTATAATCCTATTTAAAAATGAATTTATTTGGTTCAAAATTCCGCAATCCCAGTTGAAGATTTAAGTATTTTTCTGAAAATCCGATTTTGTTGTTGTTAAGAATTAATTTTTAACGGAAAATTTAACTATTCTAATTGTGGTTGGCATTTTATCATTTTTGATTGAAAATTCAACTAATTAGTTAAAAATTGATATTACTTATTTAAAAATTAAACTATTTTTTTGAAAATCCATATAATTTGTGGAGAATTCTTATTTTTTGTTAGAAAATTAATATTGTTAAGTAAAAATCATATTTTTGGTAGATATAAAAATTACAATTCCACTTTAAGCTTCATAATTTTAGTTGAAAATTAATTAGCTTGGTTGAAAGGTAATTTTTTCAACTGAAACTGTGTTTTTTAACTGAAAAATAATTTATTTCTTTGAAAATTTACGTATTTTGTGAAAAATATACTTTTTTGGAATAAATTAATTTTTTTCTGTGAAACTTAATTTCCTTGTTTAAAAATTCTTTTTCTGGGGTTGAAAATTCAAATATTTCAGATAAATATTCATAATTTTAGTTGAAAATTCATCTTGTAGGTAAGAAATAAATTTACTTGATTGAAGAATAAACTCTTTTTTTATGAAATTTTTTGATTGACGATTGATCATTTTAAATAAAAATTCATTTCTTTGGTTGCAAAATGAGTTTTTTGATTGAAAATTTGCTTTTTTGGGGGTGAAAAGGAATTTTTTTAGCGAAAATGGAACTATTTTATTCAAAATTTATTTCTTTTTTAGTTGAAAATAATTTTTCTCTTTAACTAAAAATACCATTCCAGTTGAATATTCTATAATTTTAGTTAAAAATTCATTTTTTTATGAACATTTATTTTTTGACTGAACATTTAATTATTAAATTTTTGGTTGAGCAATAATCTTTTTTAGTTAAAATTTCTTTCTTGGTTTTTTGTTTAAAATTCAACTATTCCATTTAAGGATTTATCATTTTAGTTGAAAATTTGTCAGTTAAGATAAATATTAATTTTTTTACTGAAAAAGTAACTATTCCATTTTTTGTTGAAAATTGATTTCTTTTTCTAATTCAAAATTCAACTATTTGGTTAAAAATTTGTCGCCCTTGATTGAAAATTCAACTATTTCGTTCAAATTGATATATTTTTGAAATATTTTTATTTGTTGTAGAAAATTAATCTTTTCGTTTGAAAATTAATGTTATTGCTTAAGAATTCAAGTATTCCAGTTAAATATTTATAATTTCAGTTAAAAATTCATCTATTTGGTTTAAAATTCCACTATTCCAGTTGAAATTTCTGTTTTGGTTTTTTGTTCAAAATTTAACTACTTGATTAAAAGTTGGTCTCCTTTGATTGAAAATTCAAGTATTTCGTTAAAATTAATGTATCTAGTTCCAAAATTGTATTTTTTGATTGAAAATTCATTTATTTGGTTAAAATTCTAATATACCAGTTAAAGATTCATAATTTTATGTGAAAATTGATTTATTTTGCAATTCTTTGCTCTGCTGTGTAATGAAGGTCATTTTTTAGTTGAAATTTCTTTCTTGGTTTTTTGTTTGAAATTCAACTATTGCAGTTGAGGATTCATCATTTTTAGTTAAAAATTCGTCAGTTATATAAAATGAGGAGAATATAAAGAGTTCTTTCGGGTTTACATAGAAATCTAGATTAGATTAATTAAAAATGATTAAAAATTAAAAATGATCTAATTTGTTGAAAATTCAACTTTTTTTAAAGTAATTATATCAATAATTATATCAATAATAATATCAATTTATATTTTTTGTTTATATATGTTACTTTTGTACTTTTGACCGGGAAAATTGAAAAACTTGACGAGGAACGGACCGGTAATTTGGAGTCTTCCGATGAATCGGCACCCTGTAAAATCAAATAAAATTCCAATTTCAATCTAAAAAATTGTTTTCAGATAAAAAATGAATTTTCCGCGTCCACGGAAATTGAGGTCGCCTTTAACATCATTCAGCTGCTGCATGTCAAGCAGTTCAAGACCCACAAATCACTACGATACCCTCCAAGTTGAGCCTAACGCGACCCAGGAGGAAATAAAAACCTCCTACTACAAATTGACGAAACAATATCACCCGGACGTGAACAAAACCGAGGAAGCCAAGGGACAATTTCGTAACGTTTCCGAGGCTTACGAAATTCTTGGGAATTACAAGGCTCGTAAAAAGTACGATCGGGGAATTGTGGCTCGAGGAACGTCCACTCCAATCTACAAGGAAGAAAAGGAACATCCCCACATGGCTTTTTACAAATCGCGAATGGACAAGTATCCAAAACCGGTTCGAACATCAGACTCGAAAGTTTACGATTTCGATGCCTGGACTCGTGCCCATTATGGACAAACTTTGAAAAAAACCATACATAAGAGAGAAGCGAACAGGGAGGCACAAATAAGTAGAGACAATATGCCAATAGAGGGCAAAAAACAGTTGGCGGATTTTCAAATTACAATTGGATTCGTGATTATCCTCGTTTTTTCTATCTTCTTTTTAGAAGCGAGAGAGAACTTTGATATTGTTGTTGAAAATCCGGAGAAAAAAAGCGAGAACGAAAGTTAACGGTGAGACGAGAATTAGATTGTTAATGTAATTAGATCACACTCTGTAATATATTATATAGTTTTTAATTTTGGAGATGCGAGCCCGCAGTAGAGAGATTTGTTATTCGATCATCTTTGAGGTGTCACATTTTGTTAGAATTTAAACAATTTGGAAGCAGTCAGTATTAAGATTCTTCTGTGACTTCGAAAATTCAAATTTAACTGCAAAATTGTTGGAAATAAATAAAAAAAAAAAGAGACAAGAATCCAGTGATTAAATTTGGAGAATAGGCTCTGGATTTTTTAAATTCAACTTTAAAATAACAGCATTGAGCGATTTGATTATTGGATTGTTTTGTTTTTTATTTACGAAAATTTCGTAGTGAAATTTGAATATTGGACGCTAAAGAAGAATTGACATTTTGATTGATTCTGAATTAGTTTCTTAAATTTTAACTAAAACTGTCTTATTTATTTAGATGTCCACTTTTTATTTATTCAGAGTCTCACAGTGAATTCGCCTCCACTTTGTACATAATACGGATGCTTGTTAAAATAAAAATATTTTATTCACATGTAAAAGACTTCGGTTTTCTGTAAAAACTTATCATGACAGACTTACTTTATTTTATTATAAATTCGTAATATTTTCGTCAACTGTGTTGTTGAAGGTTGGGGTATTTTTGAGTTAAAAATGCAACGATTTTGGTGGAAATTCGAGTATTTTATTTGAAAATTTAAATTTTGTATGAAATTTTAACTATTTAGTTTAAAAAACCATATATTTTGTTGAAAATTCAACTATTTTGTCAAAAGTTCGATTGTTTTTTATTAAAAAATAAAATCATTTTTGGTTTTGTATTTTAGTTAAGGAATCTTCTTTGAAATTTTATTTGGAAATTCAAACTTTGATTGAAACTTCGAGTATTTAGTTAAAAAATTATCTTTTTTTTTAAATTCTTATCCTTAGGTTAAAAACTCAACTTTTTAAAGTAAACTATTTAAAAAATTCAAACTTTGATTGAAAATTCAATAATTTCGTTAAAAAGTCATCTATTTTGTTAAAAATTAAACTATTTTCTTTGGAAATTCAAATTTTGGTGAAAAATCATATATTTTGTTGAAAATTCAACTATTTTTTTGGAAATTTCATTTTTTTATTAAAAATTAAAACCATTTTTGACTTAAATTTCATCTAAAAAC
>NC_046661.1:144236170-144244965 GCF_010883055.1 Belonocnema kinseyi | reverse complement strand
CATATATTTTTTTGGAAATTTGATTTTTTCATTAAAAATTAAAACCATTTTTGACTTAAATTTCATCTAAAAACTCATCTGTTTTGTTCGAAAATTTAACCACTTAGTTAAATAAGTCATTTTTTTTTAATTCAACTATTTTGTTTGGAAAATCAAACTTTGGTTGAAAATTTGAGTATTTTGTTACAAAGTTATCTATTTTGTTGAAAATTCTTCTTTTTAGGTTGAAAATTCTTATTGTTATGTTGAAAATTCGACTTTTTTAAAGTAAACTATTCCGTTACACACTTGATTGACTTTGATTAAAAATAAAAATATTTTGTATTTCGAAAATCCCAATTTCTGTTTAAAAATCAATCATTCAGTTCAAAAATCATCTATTTTGTTGAAAATTAAACTATTTTCTTTAGAAATTCAAATTTTGATGAAAAATTCATCTATTTACTTGAAAAATCATAAATTTTGTTGAAAATTCAACTATTTTTTGAAAAACTAAGCTATTTGGTTAAAAGCTCAATTGTTTTTTATTAAAAATTAAAATCATTTTTGGTTTTACATTTTAGTTAAGGCATCATCTATTTTGTTGAAATTTCATCTGTTTTGTTTGGAACTTCAAACTTTAATTGAAAATTCGAGGATTTACTTAAAAAATGATCTATTTTTTTAAATTCTTATTGTTAGGTTGAAAATTCAAATTTTTTAAAATAAACTATTTCGTTAGACACTTGATTAACTTGTATTCGAAATAAAAATATTTTTTATTTCGAAAATCCCAATTTTTGTTGAAAATTTAATCATACAATTAAAATAATCATCTATTTCTTTGAAAATTAAACTATTTTCTTTGGAAATTCAAATTTTGTAAAAAATTCATCTATTTAGTTGAAAAATCAAATATTTTGTTGAATATTCAACTTTTTTCTGGAAATTTTTATGGTTAGGTTGGAAATTCAACTTTTTTAAAGTAAACTAATTCGTTAGACACTTAAATAATTTTTATTAAAAATCAAATTATTTTTTATTTCGAAAATTCAAACTTTAGTTGAAAATTCAATCATTCAGTTAAAAAATCATCTTTTTTGTTAAAAATTCTACTATTTTTTGGAAATCCAATTTTTTTGTTATTTAAAATTAAAATCATTTTTCGTTTAAAATGTTAATTAAAAAATCATCTATGCTGTTGAAAATATAACTACTTTTTTTTTAATTATAATTTTGTTTGAAAATTCAACTATTTAGTTAAAAAAGTCACCTTTTTTTCTTAAATCCAACTATTTTGTTTGCAAATTCAAACTTTGCTTGAAAATTCGAATATTTAATTAAAAATGATCTACTTTGTTGGAAATTCAACAATTGATTAACTTTTATTAAAAATCAAAATCTTTTTTTATTTAAAAAATTCAAACTTTGGTTAAAAATTCAATCATTCAGTTAAAAAATAATCTACTTTGTTGGAAAATTCAAGTATTTAGTTGAAAAATGATCTATTTTTATTGTTGAAAATTCTTATTGTTAGGTTGAAAATTCAACTGTTTTTTTATAAATCCGATTTTTTAAAATTAAAAATCAAAAATCATTTTTAAAAATCCCAATTTTGGTTGAAAATTCAATCATTCAGTTCAAAAATCATCTATTTTATTGAAAATTAAACTATTTTCTTGGGAAATTCAAATTTTGGTGAAAAATTAATCTAATTAGTTGAAAAATCATATATTTTCTAGAAAATTCAACCATTTTTTTTTTGAAAACCGATTTTTTAATTTATTAACAATTAAAATCACTTTGTTGAAAATTTTATTGAAAAAATCATCTATTTTCTTCAAAAATTCAACCATTTTCTTAAAAAATTATCTATGCTGTTGAAAAACCACTTTTTTTGAAAACTCAAATATTTTGTTTGGAAATTTAAATTTTCGTTGAAAATTCGAGTATTTAATTTAAAATGATCTAATTTGTTGAAAATCCAACTTTTTTTAAAGTAATTATTTGGTTGAAAATTTATGTATTTTGTTGAAAAGTTATATTGTAGGGTATAAAATAAATTTTTTTGCTTCAAACTCAATAAAATCTTTCTTGGTGGAAACTTTAACTCGTTTGTTGCAATTTATAATTTTTTTTTAAATTCATCTCCTTGTTTGAACGTTTAAATCATCTGTTAATAAATCTTTTTTTGTTATTGTTAAAGATTGATCTCCTAGGTTGAAAGTTAAACTATTTTTTGAAAACAATTTTTTACTGAAAATTCACTGATTTGTTGAAAATTAATTTATTAACAGATAATTTAACTATTCCATTTTTGGTTGAAAATTGATCTTTGTTATTTAAAAATTCATGTATTTGATTAAACATTTATTTTTGTTGAAAATCAATCTTCTTGGTTGACATAATATTATTTTTTTCTTTGATAATTTATCTTTATGGATTGAAAATTTATCTACTTGGTTTAAATTTGAACTGCTTTTTAAGAATTAATTTTTTTAAATTGAAAATTCAATTATTTGGTTGAAAATTGATGTATTTTGTTGCATTTTCAAGTTTCTTTAAATCATCTACTAGTTTGAAAGTTAAACTCATTTGTTAAAAATTAATTTTTCTGTTGAAGATTCATATTCCTGGTTGCAAATTTAAATATTTTGTTAAAAATACATTTTTGAAATTGAACATTCAACTATTATTTGGTTGAAAATTCATGGATTTTCTCGAAAAGTCGTCTTTTTTGGGTGAATTTTTTTTTCTTGGCTGTAAAAATTTCAACTTTTTTTTATTAAAAATGTCACTGATTAAAAATCAATCAGTTACAGTCGAGGATTCAATTTGTTCACGATTCATGTTGATTCACGTTGAAATCATCTGTTAAAAAATATATTTTTTTGTTTGTTAAAGATTGACCTCATCCGTTCAAAATTAAACTATTTTTTGAAAAAAAAATTGTTTAACTGAAAATTCATTGAGAATGTATGTATTTATGTATTCCAGTTAAATATTCATCATTTTAATAAAAAATGTATCTCTGGTTGAAAATTCAGTTTTTCTTTGTTGAACATTAATTTTTTTAACTGATAATTTAACTATTCCAGTTAACATTTTTCCATTTAAAGCAATAAACAATAAACGACAAATTAAAACATTCAAATTCTCAAAATTGTACAAGTAATAAATGGAAAGTACTAACACTTTTCAATTAAACAACGTTAAATAAAATTCAAATAAACTGCAAAATTTAGAACTTTTATAAATTATAGAGTTCAAAGATTCAAATTAAGTTCCAAAAATATAAATATAAAAGGCATCCTTCAAAAGCTTTAAAATGTCATTTCAAAATCTTGAGAAATCTAGAAGTGGCTTTAATTCGGAACTTTTAAATATATTTTAAAATGAATTGAATTTTTTTCTATAACTTTTAGAAAATCCTACAAATAAAAAAGATCCTTAAAATTTTAATTTATAAATAACAATAGAACACTTATTATTTGTAAAAAAATTAGAGTAATTTTAAGACATATTTCGAAGTTTTGAAAAAATTCGAATTAAATTTAGAGCTTGAAAGAATTTGAAATACTTACAGCCGAATTTGAAATAAAAAGTAGATTTTTGCAAATTTCAAACGAAAAATTTAGAATTTTCTTAAGAATTGTGAAAGACTAAAAATTTTAAAAAAATTCTTAGGAAAATTGAAAATGATTTTTCTCTTTGAAAAATTATTGTAACAGAAAGTTTAAGAAGTTTTTAAGAGATTTAAAAAATTATCAAAGAAGAACCTGAAAGATTTATATGTCTTAAAATTAATCAAATTTTTTCTACAAATAGTAAATTGTTTAAAATTGTATTAAAATTGTAACGCCAAAAGATAAAAATTTCTTCGAAAATTTAAAGATTAAAAACTTTCTAGGTAAAACAATTCAGTTTCAAATTGTTTTCTTCAAAATATTTGGCTTCAATTTATTCGTCTTAAATTAATGCACGTTTAGATTTTTTAATAGTTAAAAAAATTAATTGAAATAATACGTTAATAAATTTATTTATTAAATTTAATATAAAAAAATATAAAGGAATACCTGAAACTCTGAATTAAAAATATATCATTGATAAATCATGAAAACTTTTATTTAAACATAAAATTATCGGAATAAATGATATTTTTATTTCAATTGTTATCAAGACTTTCGGATTGAAACAGTTACAGATTCATTCTAAAAATAATTTATTTATTCATATTTACTGCACTTTAACTATTTAAAAAACTGTTAAAATCGAACTTGGGCAGGTTTTTCTTCTGAAAATTTTAATTCCTGGCTTCTCGGTCCGGCAGCCACCTTGTTTTTTATAAAAAAAAATCTTCGATTTTAAAAGTTTCTGATTTCTAATTTTGTAAGCCTTTAAAACTGCATTTTAAAATTCTTTTTATTAAAATATATGCTTACAAAATAAATGAAAAATATTTTAAGTGATAGATTTTTTAAATTAAGCATTCTAAACTGAAAGATATAATAATAGATAAAAATCAAAATTTAGGAAATTATTTTTAAAAGTTTGAAATCAAAGTTGGACAAAATTTTTATTCTAAAATTTATGCAAAATTCCCGGTCAAAAAATAAATTCACTGTCATTTCCCGGTTTCCCTCGAATCACGGATTTTATTGAAAATTTTTTATTTTTGTTGAAAACTAATCTTCTTGGCTGAATATTCGTCTTTTTGTTCTGAAATTTGAAAAATTTTCGACCCTCTTGTTAGAAATAAAAATATTTTATTCACATTTAACAGAGTTTAAAGTAAATACAATTTCCTATGAGAACTCGTCACGCCAGACTAACTTGATTGAATTTCATTCTAAATTCATATCTCTTTAGTCACTCTCTATTTTAACCATTCTCGAAATACCACTTAATCATTAATAATTTTCAATTTGACTAAGTGGTCACTCCATTCTTTCCATTCGGTTAATTCATCTGATATAAAATGAGGAGAATATAAAGAGTTTTTTCGGGTTTACATAGAAATCTAGATTAGATTAATTAATAATTAATAATAATTAATAAGGAGGCATCGCAACTGGCATTGGCATCGATACAAGTCCGGCTGGGTAGGGCAGAGATGGCGACATTCCGGGGAAATTTCCGGCAGTCGGATATCCGGAAATTCCTCTGTCCTTAGATTTGATCAATTCCCGCATTTTGTCAACCTTCACTTTTCGTAGGTGCATCAATTTCCGTCGGCTTGTAAATTGATCCAGGAATTCGTCCACTTCCGTATCACCAGCGAGAAATTTCTCGGCTATTTTCTGCGAAAAGATTTTCAAATTTACGTTAGTTATCGATTCCAATTCGATCACTTTTTCCCCTTTTTCGTAGTCTAGTTTTGAAAAACAATTCAGGTCTACTTTTGCAAAAATCACAAGCCTCGGACTTACATTTTCCATTTGAAGTAATAAAAAATTGAGCTGCAAATGAAAGCTTTCAATGTGGAATACTTTAATTTTAAACTTTTAAAATCAAAGCTTAAAAATTGTTTCATTCAAAAATGTTGTATTCAAATGATCAATAATTTACAAGTATAAAATAAAATCTACTAACATTTTTCGATCAAACAATTTTAATTTCAATGCAGTTAAACTGCTCAATTAAAAAATTCTTCAAATTGTAGAGTTTAAAGATTCAGATTCAGTTCCAAAAATATAAATCCATGTTCACATTTTCAATGCTCTAAAGTCTAAATTGAAGGATCAATCAACGAATTAAACAAATTTTTAATTATATCATTTTAAGTAACCTTTAAGCAAGATTAAAAATTGAAAGCTAAATTATTTTAATTTTAAATAGTTTCAAAAACATGAAACATCTGTTATATATTTTTTCAAATTTTAAATTATTTTTGTAATTTTTTCAGAATTTCTAAATATCTTTTTAAATTATTCTAATTTTTCCTAGTTTTTTTTTTAATCCTGCCAAAATAAAGAAATTTTCTTAAAATCTTGAACATTTATTTTTGATCATTTTGTGAATCTTTTTAAATCTTCAAACATCTTTTTAAATATTTTCTTAAAATTAATTTTTAAAATAAAAAATCATTTTCAATTTTCCTAGGAAATGTTTTTTATTCTTCTAAAGCCTTTCAAAATTCTTAAAAATTTTCTAAATTTTTTCTTTGTAGACACGCTTCTTTTCAATTTTTTGAAGTAATTTCGAATTATAAATTATTTCAAAACTTTTAAATATTTCTTCAAGTAATTTGAATTTTTTCTGTGAATGATAGTTGTTCGATTTTTATTACACAAAAATTTAACGGTTTTACTTGAAAATTAAATTTTTTTACATAGAAAAATTAAATGTTTAATGTTTAAAGTTTATTTTTTCTTTATTTTTGAATATTTAATTTTGAATATGTTTCTAGATTTTGAGTAATTATTCCTTTTCTTAATTAAAAAAAAAAAAATTAAAATCAAATGCTTCAAAAATGGAATATTTTAGACAGAAATAATATTTAAAATTTAATAAAAGCCTTTAATTATGAATATGTTATTTTGAATATTTTGAAGTTATTTTAAACTTATAAATAGTTTATAAAGTTTTAATCGAGGATTTATATTTGTTTAACTAATAAGACTTTCCAATTGAAACAGTTTAATTTTTAAAGTTAAAATTTTCAAATTCTAAAATTGCGATCTGATTCCGAATCTTGTAAAATTAATTAATTAAACTAATTAATTTATATACACAGTTGATCAACTAAAAATGTTTTTTTTAATCAAAATTCTTCAATTTCAAATGCTTTTCATTTTTAAATGTTTAAGTCTAAAACTGGATTTAAAAAATCTTTAAATTAAAATTACGCTTAAAAATAAAAATCTAAAATGGAATATTTTTACATTGAAAGATTTTCAAATTTGTAAAATTTCAGGTCAAAAAATAAATGGTCATTTTCCGGTTTTTCCCGGTCATAATAAAAATAAATAAATTTTAAAAAAACTGTGTCATACAATTTTTTAATTATTAATCAGTAAAAATTAAAGGAATGGATACCTAATGCCTTTTAATTTTTGGATAAGAAAGTCTACTACTAAATTTTTCGTTATGAATTCTTTTAATAATAAAGGAGAAGAAAATGTTGTTTAAAACTCTTTTTTTTTAAATTCGATAAATTCATTGAATTTTTTTTTCTTTTAACTAACAATTTTTTTTCTAAATGACAAATTGAAATATTTTGTTGGAAATTCATCTTTTTCTTTTAAAATTTTACATTTTCGGTAGAAAATACAACTATCTGATAAAAGTTAATCTGTTTTGGTTGACAATTTAATTTTGTTTTCAAAATTCATATTTTCGGGTTGAAAATTCAACTGCTTTGTACAAAATTTGTGGATTCGGCTCAAGAAAATCAACAACTTGAAGGAAAGTTGAACTATTTGAATAAAAATTTATGTATTTCGTTGAAAAATCGTCTTTTTTGGTGCAAAATCATTTTTTTTTTTGTTAAAAATCAAGTTTAAAAAAAACTTCTTCCTCGGCTCCATCCAAGTTTATTTTGTTCAAATATTTTTTTGCTTAAATGTAAATTATTACATTTTTATGTTAAAAATTGTTGAAAACTGGTTCAAAGTTGAATAACTTTCTTATAAGTTCATTGTTTTGGTTGAAAAGTTGTAATTTTAATAGAATATTCCTTTTTTGTAAGAAGTAATTTTTTTAAATAGAAAATTTAACTATTTTTTTGAAAATTCATATTTTCGGTTTAAAAATGTACCATTTTTCGTTGAAAAAGAAACTGTATTGTAGAAAATTCAACAAATTAATGAAAGTTCACTATTTGATTGAAAATTTATGTATTTTGTTGAAAATTCGTTATTTGTTGATAGAAAAAAATATTTTTTTGATTAAAATTAAGTATTTTCTTGAAAATTTTTCTTTGCTGGTCAAATCCAACTTTTTTCTTTATTCAATTTTTTTTTATGTAAACTATTACATTTTTAGTTAAAAAAGCAACTGTTTTGTAGAAAATTCGTAGTTTCGGCTCGCAAATTCAATAGCTTGATTAAAAATTGATTCATTTTTTTTAAACCAAAAATTTCCTTGACAATTCGTCTTTGTTAGTTAAATCCAAGTTTTTTTATTTAACTTTTTTTATATGTAAACAATTACATTTTTAGGTAAAAAAAATTGTTGCAAATTGTTTGAAAGTTGAATCACTTTCTTAAAAGTTAATTTTTTTGGTTGAAGATTCGTATGTTTAGTAGAAACTTCTTTTTTTTTTGTTGTAGAAAAGTAATTTTTTCAACTAAAAATTTAAATATTTGGTTAAAAATTCAACTAATCAGTGAAAAAGTGTTGGAAACGAAAATTTTAATTGGCAGTTCATTATTTTCAATTGAAAAGTCTACTATTAATTTTTTCGTTGAGAATTCATATTTTTTATAGAAAAATCTTATTGTTTAGTTTAAAATTGAATTATTTTGTTGAAAATTTAACCATTTTGTTAAAAAGTCACATTTCTTGGTAAAAAATTCATCTTTTTGGCTCGATAATTCAACAATTTGATTGAAATTTTGTTTATTGATTAAAAAAATGTTTTTATTGAAAATTCAACTATTTTGTAAAACATTAATCTTTCTGGTTAAAAAATGTATCTCTTTTTGTACAATATTTCCTTTTTTTGGTTAAAAATGCAACTATCTGGATAAAAATTAATCTGTTTCGATTTTAAATTAATTTTTTGGGGTTGAATTTAACTGTTTCGTATGAAATTCTTGGTTTTGGCTTGTAAATTAAACAGTTTGGTAGGAAATTTAACTGTTTGGTTGAAA
>NC_046661.1:144201485-144236070 GCF_010883055.1 Belonocnema kinseyi | reverse complement strand
AATTAATTTTTTGGGGTTGAATTTAACTGTTTCGTATGAAATTCTTGGTTTTGGCTTGTAAATTAAACAGTTTGGTAGGAAATTTAACTGTTTGGTTGAAAATCTATGTATTTTATTAAAAATTCATCTTTTTTAAAGAAAAATGTTCTGATTAGTTTAAAATTGAATTATTTTGTTGAAAATTTAACAATTTTGTTACAAAGTCACATTTCTTGGTAAAAAATTCATCCTTTTGGCTTTATAATTCAACAATTTGATTGAAATTTTGTTTCTTTCTTGACTAACAAACTTTTTCATTAAAAATTCAACCATTTTGATGAACATTCATTTTTTTTTTTTGGTTTAAAAATGCAACATTTTTTGGTTGAAAATTCAAACTGTCTGGTTCGAAATGAAAATTGTTGTTAAAATTTCATTCTTTTCAGTTGAAAATGCACCTATTACATTTTTCGTTAAGAATTCAAATTTTTTATTCCAAAATTTCATTTTTTTAGTTTAAATTTAAATTATTTCGTTGCAAATTAAAAAATTTCGTATAAAAGTCATATCTCTTGACAAAAAATTCATCTTTTTGGCTCGATAATTCAACAATTTGATTGAAATTTTGTTTATTGATTAAAAAAATGTTTTTATTGAAAATTCAACTATTTTGTAAAACATTAATCTTTCTGGTTAAAAAATGTATATCTTTTTGTACAATATTTCCTTTTTTTGGTTAAAAATGCAACTATCTGGATAAAAATTAATCTGTTTCGATTGAAAATTAATTTTTTGGGGTTGAATTTAACTGTTTCGTATGAAATTCTTGGTTTTGGCTTGTAAATTAAACAATTTGGTAGGAAATTTAACTGTTTGGTTGAAAATCCATGTATTTTGTTAAAAATTAATATTTTTTTGTAGTCATTTTTGTTTTCCTTTCTTAAAATTTCATTTTTTTCGTTGAAAGTTCATATTCTCGGGTTAAAAATTCAACTATTTTATAGCAATTTCGTCTTTTTCGCTTCAAAATTTCACAATTTTATATAAAATTCAAATTTTTGGTGAAAAATGAAATTGCTAGACATTTTTTTTTTATTTATGAAAATAAATTAATCTCCATAAAAATTTAACTACATCATTTTTTATATAAAATTTTATTGAAGATTTTTTTAGTATTCCTTTCTATGAAAAAACTATTCAGAATCTAATAATAATATAATAAAATATAAACAAATAAAAAAATGCTTTTTTAAAATTGTTCAAAATTTAGTTTAATTTTTTTTACCTCAGATTCCTCTTCAGTTTCGGTAGCAGCTGTTTGGAGCATCTCGAGTGCAGTATCAATACTCATCATGCCAGGTTTCTCCTCTAAAAAAGTTAATTTTACTTTCATTATATTACAAGGTATTATTGCCTGATTTTTAGAAATTACATTTTTCAATACAAATTTTTTTTTTGAGCTGTCGCTTGGGAATTAGAAAAATATTATTTTTCTTAATCCTTTAAAAAAATTTCATTCTTCACTCCCTGAATTAAAAAACTTGGAACCCAACATTTCTACAAAATTCATATTTTTTAATAGTTTATTGTCTGCTGTTTACATTTTATTTAATGGAAAATTCATGTATTTTGTTAAAAATTATTCTTTTTCGTAGAAAATTGATCTATTTTATTTTTTGTTAAAACTTTATCCTTTTTAGTTAAAAATTCCACTATTTTGTTGATAATTCGTCTTTCTTGTCGAAAATTTGTTGCTTTTTTTATTTAAAAATGATTTTTTTAACTGAAAATTAAACTATTTCATTTTTGTTTGAAAATTTACATTTTTCAGTTAAAAATTCATGTACTTTGTTACAAATTTGTATTTTTTTTATAGTAAATTATTTTTTTTGGTTGAAAATTCAAATTTTTGGTTGAAGGTTCATCATTGTAGTTGAAAATTAATTTCTTTGGTTAAAAATTGAACTATTTTATAAAAAATTGGTTGAAAATAAAAAAAACATAAAAAATAAATATTTTTTTGAAGATTATTATTTTTTTTTTATATAAAAATATTTTGTTGAAAATTTATCTATGTGGTTAAAAATTTGTGTGTTTTGTTAAAAATTCATGTTTTTATACAAAATTATTCTTCTGGGTTGAAAGTTATTCCTTTTAGTTGAAAATTTAACTATTTTCATGAAAATTCATTTTTTTAAATTTAAAAATTAACTAAAAATTTAATAATTAAATTTTTTATTGAAAATCTATCTTTTTTTAATAAAAATTCAACTGTTTAGTTGACAATTGAAATTGTTATTCTAACTAAATTCGTCTTTTTTGCTCAAAATTTTATCGTCTTTGTTGAAAATTTAACTATTTTCTCGGAAATTTTCTTTATTGACGAAACTTAATTTTTGTAAATAGATTTTTTTTATAAAAAATTGATCTCCTTGGTTAAAGATTCAACTTTTTTGGTGAAGGTTCATCGTTTCAGTTAAAAATTTATTCATTTGGTTACAAATTTAATTATTATGTTGAAAATCCATCTTTTTTTAAATAAAAATTCAACTATTTAGTTGACAATTGAAATGTGTATTCTAAATTCGTCTTTTTGCTCAAAATTTAATCTTCTTTGTTTTAAATTAATTTCTTTGCTTGAAAATTCTACCATTATTTAAATCTTCTATATTTTGGGTCAAAATTATCGAAATATAATTAATTTGGTAGAAAAATGATATTTTTGGGTCATAAACTCAACGTTATTGTAGAAATTCGTTTTTTTTCGGATTTAAAACTAAACCATATTTAATTGAACACATTTTTTTTAGAAAACAACTGCGTGTTTTAACAAATTGTTAAATTTTCAACCAAACAGTTGAATTTTTAACCAAATAGTTCAATTTTCCGTTAAAAAATTATTTAATAATCAAGAAATAAATTTTTAACAAAGCATTTTAATTTTCAATCGAAGAGATGAATTTTCAACTGAAATTGTGAATCATTATAATAAAGTTGAATTTTTAACTGAAAAAGACCAGTTTTCAAAAATAAATTTAATAGTTGACATTTCAAACGGAAAATGATTTTAATTTGAAATTGGAAACAGTCAAATTCTAACTAATACGGATTTTCAACAAAAAACTTGAACCCTCAACTAAAACATTTTAATTTTCAACCAAGAAGTTCCATTTTTAACCAACAAATTAATTTGAACAAAATATATAAATTTTCAATTAAATAGTTAAATTTTCACTCAAAGAAATAAAATTTGTAACTAAATATTTAACTAAAAACATAATTTTTAACAAAGTAGTTCAACTTTCGACCAGATAGTTGAGTTTCTAACAACTTGAATTTTGAACCCGGAAATATGAGTTTTTTACGAAACACTTGAATTTTGAATCAGACAATTGAAGTTTTAACCGAAAAATATGAAATTTCTGCGAAAAAAAATCAGAAAACCTGGCATTTTTTAATTGTTAATAACATATTTTATTTTCTAATATTACCAAGGAAAACCTTTTAACTTTCGTTTTTTTATTTATTCACAGACTTGTAAAATATTTAAAAATTAAAATAAAACAAATGTTATCTAACAATCCTATTTACAGTTTTATTTGTAAAAGTATTTTTTCTAACCCTTTTCCTTTTAAATATGAGCAGATTTGGGAAAAACTTACTTATTTCGTCCAATTTTTCTTGAACACTCGAGCAAAGTTGACTACCTCTTTCACTGAGTTCGCGAACAACTTGTTTTCCTTGTTCTAATTCGGGTTGTTTTGCCAAATTGTATTCAGCAAGCGATCTGTTACTTGCCATCAGCATTTCCTTCTCTGTTTCCAGTTCCTGAAACTAAAAGCTCATTTTTTTAAAAACAAAGAATCATAATAGTGTCACAAAATTAAAAAAAAAAATAGTCTCAAGATAGTGTCTATACATTTTTCAAGTATTAAAAATGTCATTCTTTAGTTGACAAATAAAACAAATTTTGTTTTTCTTATTTTTCCCCTAAAATTCCTACTGAATTAATAGAGCCCAAAAAGGAAAATCAAACTATTTTTGATTTAAATCTAAATTTTCTGTAAATCCAAAATTTTCAACAATTCTTTAAAAATTCAACTAGTTGTTGAAAATTTGCCTTTTTGACTTTTGATTAAAATTTTTTTACTTTCTTGATTAATAATGTTTGTATTGAAAATTATTTTGTTGAAACTTCAACTGTTTGGTTTGAAAAATCACCTCTTCCTGCAGAAAATTTCACCTTTTGTTAAACATGCAACTCTCTGGTTAAAAATTAGGCTGTTATGACTGAAAATTAATTTCTTTGTTTAGGATTCACATTTTCGGATTAAAAATTCAACTGTTTTTTTTTTAGAAAATTCGCAGATTCGACTTGAAAATTTTTTGCTGTCAAAATGTAATTCTTTTTTTTTTTGAAAATTTATCTTTCGTGGTTAATTCCAACTGTTTTGTTATTGTTTATTAAAATATTTTTTGTTTTTGAAATATTAACTATTAGAATGTTACGTTGAACATTTAACTCTTTGGTTAAATGATGAACAACTTTCTTAAATGTTCATTTTTTTAAGTGTAAGATTCATAATTTTTATTGAAAATTCCTTTTATTTTTTGACTAAAAAGTAATTTTCAAACTGAAATTTTAACTATTTTGTTGAAAATTCAACTTATTGGTTGTAGATTAAATTTTTAAATGAAAATTTATATTTTCGGGTTCAAAATTGAATAAATTAGTAAAAAATTCAACTAGTTACAAATTTTTAGAAACGAAAAAAATATAAAAATGTAATATAATGTTTAATTGAGAATGTTAACAATTTGTTATAAAATCTTCTTTTCGGTAGAAAAGTATAGTTCATGTTAGACTATTCATCTTTTTGATAAAAAATTAATTATTTGGTTGAAAATGTCTTTTTTTCTTGACGAAAATTCATATGTTTGCATTAAAAATTCACCTATTTACATTTTTTTTTTACAAAAGCAATATATTTACTTGAAATATTTGGAATTTTAAGCGTTTCGATTTGAATCTAAGATTAGAAATGTAACGATTTTGTTAATAAATCGTTTTTTAATAAAGAATCATTTTTTTACAGAAAATATTAATATTCTCAACAATGGACCTTTTGTAGTTAAAAATTCCACTATTTCATTTAAAGTTAAACTACTTTATTAAAATTCTTTTTTTTTTAGAAAATTAATTTTTTTAATGAAAATTTAACTTTTCCATTTTTGGTTGAAAATGCACCTTTTTTACTTGAAAATTTATGTATTTTCTTTGAAAAAAAAATTATTGTTGGTATGTTCTTGTTTGAAAATTCTTCTCTTTTATGAAAAATTGGTACTTTGGATTCTAAAACCCATTTATTTCGGGAGAAAGTTAATATTTTTTGTTTAAAACGCAACTGTTTTGACCTTTTTTTGTAAAATTCATATTTTTATTGAACATTCAATAATTGGGTTGAAAATTTACGAATTTTTTTTTTTAATTCGTCTTTTTTGGTAGAAAAATAAAATTTTTGTTTAAAAATTCAACAGTTTTGTTAAAAATTCGTACTTTTGACTTCAAAATTAATTTCTTTTGGTTCAAATAAAATATTTGTTAGTTAAAAATGCAACTGTTTCGTTGAAAATTAATCTGTTTTGATTAAGGATTGAACTATTTGGTTTTCAATTGATTTATTTTGTTGATAATTTTGTTTGATTGAAAATAAATTTTTGCAATTGAAAATTTAATTATTTTTTATTAGAAAAATAATCTTCTTGGTTCAAAATTAATCAGTTTTAGTTGAGGATTCAAGTATTTTATACTAAATTTATATTTTCTCTCACAATTTATAGTTAATGGTTGAAAAATTAACATTTTTTTTTCTTTTTTTTTTAATTGAATATTCATTTTTTTAACTAAGAATTGAACTATTCCATTTTAATTTAAAAAATTGACCATATTCACCATATCTTTGAAAATTGAACTATTTTGTTGAACATTCGTTTCTTTTTTGTAAATTTAACTTTCTTAAAAATTTATGATTTTTTTTAATCGTTTTTTTCAGTAGAAAATTAATATTTTTGTTTCAAAATTCAACAATTTGGTTGAATTTTTGTTTCTTTTTTTACTGAAAAATCATTCTTGGGTTCATTATTAAAAATGCAACTATTTGTATGAAAATTAATTTGTTTTGAGGTTGAACTATTTTATTGTCAATTCATGTCTTTTGTTTAAAAATTATTTTTTTGTTTAAATAAAAATTTATTTACTTTTTATCAGAAAAATAAGCTTCTTGGTTCAAAATTAATATGTATTAGTTGAAAATTCAAGTAGTCTGTAGAAAATTCTTATTTTTCGGTTGAATTCAAATATTTTATTTAAAATGAACATATTTTTAACGTGAAACATTAAGTATTACGTCGCAAACGGAACTATTGCAATGAACATTTGATTTTTTGTTTTTGAAAATTGAACTATTTCGATGAAGTTTTTTTAAAATATTAATTTGTTTAAATAATTTAATAATTTGACCTTTTGTAGTCGAAAATTCAAACATTTCATTGACAATTGAACTATTTTGTTGAAAATTCATTGTTTTCTGTTTGTTGAAAATTTATCTAGTTTGAAAATTCATTTTTTTTAATTCGTCTTCTTTGGTATAAAAATAATATTTTTGTTGAAAAATTCAACAATTTGGTTAAAATTTATTTACTTACTTGACTGAAAAATCATTCGCGGGATGAAAATTCAACAGTTTTGTTGAAAATTCGTACTTTTGATTTGAAACTTCATTTCTTTTGGTTGAAAATTAACCTGTTTTGATTAGGGATTGAAATATTTGGTTTAAAACTTTTTTTAGCTGAAAATGAATTTTATTATCGAATTTTTACCGAATTTTGAATGATTTCATTTTTTAGTGAAAGTTGTTTTTTTTTATTGAAAATTCAACTAGTCCGTGAAAAATACAATATTTTTACTTAAAATGTTAGGAAATTAAAGCGTTTTAAATTGAATTTAATACAGTACCCACATACATTTTATTTAAAAAGCCGCTAAACAAAAGATCTGTAGTCCTAAATTTCAAACACTTTAGATTTTAAAATCAGTCTATTTTCAAATAAAAACGAAATTACTTTATTTTTAAGTAAAAAAGCACACATGACAAAACAATGTTAAAATTTAAGAAATTTAATTCAAAATAAACCAGAATTTAAGTCATGTTTGTGAAATTTTTTCTCTTAATTTTATGGTTAGATTTTTTTTAATTTTAAAGAATTTCCTAGTTAAAAAATTTTTTTTCTAACCATATTTTAGAAGAGAACAATTTTATTAAAAACACGAAAGTAGATTTAAATCTCCAAACCCGAACTGGAAGTTCCAAATTACGTCAATTAACAGAAAAAGGAGAATATTGCATGCGCTTACCTGTTTGTTATTTTTCACAACTTCTTCAAACTTTTCATCGTCATTCAGCAATTCTTTTAACTCTTCATTGCTCAAATTTGCAATCATTCCCAGAGCAGCAGGAGTGTCCAGTTCGAAATTCTGTTTATACATTTTTTATTTATTTTCTTGTCTCAAGTGTTTACGTCAAGTCAACAAAGACACAAAGTCCAACCACAAACCACAAATTTACGGCTAAATAAAAATTCACATCACCGAAAAAAGTTTCAATTTTTAAACTATTACTCCCCGTGCATCGCATAAAAGAAAATCTCTATCCAAATTCGATCAGTTTCTTCTTTTAAACAAAATTTTTCTTTCGAAGCGAGCCTTTTGGTCAAGTGACATTTCGTCAGAAGTTGAGAGGTTATCGAGATTATTAATGAAAGGTATGCCAACCTATCTTGAATTTTTATCAAATTTATTAAAATTATTCCAATAGTAAAAATGATGAAGAAGATGTTTTCATTTTTTCTATATTTCATCTATTATTAATTAATTTTTTCTACCAGAATCTAATTCCATGTACGAGATAAAAAAAGAAATGACAAATTTGTGGGAATCTAACGATTGTTGGCGACAGTGCTTAGATTTAAACTCATTGCGCATGCGTTACACTGGTAGCGCGCACATTTGAAATGATTAAATATGCAAATTATTTGAAAACAAGAAATTATATTCCTTTCCTTGAATTTATATTCGATCATTTATTTTCAAGGAGAAAAATCAAATATTTACTTTAGGGTTCACTTTAAAAATGTATTTTTTGATCAGATAATTTATTTTGTGAATTTTACAATGATTAACAAATTATTTATATTAATTTTTATTATTTCAAATATGTCGAATAACAATCCAGATTAAATTAATTAAATTAAAATTAAATTAAATAATTAAAAGTTACAGGAATTAATTAAAAACTATTTTATCAATTTTCGGATATCTTTAAAAATTAATATTTCAAGTCATTTAAATTATCCAAAAATAATTTTTTTTTAATTTTCTATTCCCTTGAAATCTTTCAAAATTCTCAAAAAGCTTCTATTTTTTTGAAATATTCTTATATGTACATTAAAAAAAATTTTTAATTGAATTTATTTGTTAATTTTTTTAACGATTCTCAAACCTTCTCCATATCTTTTAAAAACATTTGAATTTTTCTTAAAATTGACTCAAGTTCAAATCTTGTAGATTCTTTTTTTTGCATTTTTTTTTAACTTTTCGAAATGTTTTGAAATATTTTAAAATATTTCCTTAAAATTAACTTTTCAAAATAAAACATTAGAAAATTTTTTCGAGGCAATTTGAAAACATTTATTGATACTCTTGAAGCCTTTCAAAAATAATAAAAAGCCTTGAAATCATGAAAATTATATATTTTGATTAAAATGTTTATAAATATTTTTAAATTAAAAAAAAAAATTATTTTTGTATAATTTCCAAACTTCTAAATATCTGTTAAGCATACTTAATATTTTTTAAATTTTTTAAAGTCGAAAAATGAAAGAAATTTACTTTAAATTCTTCTAAATTCTTCTTTGAAATTTGAGGAAATCGTTTTGAATGTTTTAAAATCGTTTTTAATTTTCTCCTAAACAAATTTTTTTAAAATAGAAAATCATTTAATATATTTTCTTGAAACTCTAAAAACAATTTTAGTCACTTTAAACTTTTCATAATTTACAACAACAAAATTTTAAGCTTTCAAATCTTCCAAATTCTTTTTTGAATAATACAATTTTTTAAATTTTGAAAATGTTTTGCTAAATATCAGAATAATCAAGTCAATTTGAAAGAAATTTAGGCATTTTTTAAGTTTTTAAAAGTTAAAAATTATTTTAAAATTTGCATGGATTTCCGAAAATTTATCAAATATTTCCTTTTAAAAATCTAATCATCATTTGAAATTAATAAAATGTTTACTTACGTTTTTTAATTTTCCAAAATTAAACAACTTTCTTATTTAAATCATTTAAAATAAAATTGTACTAAATTTTCCCAGAAATCTAAAAAATTTTGTTTTCTTGAAACCTTTCATAATTTTAATGAAGGATTTAATTTTTTCGAAATCTTCAGAAATATACTTTTGAAGGAAAATGTTTTAATTTTCCAGGATTTTTAAAACATTTTAGACCAAATTACAATCATTAAAAAAAATATATTAAAAATTTTTGAAAAAAATTTGAAAAGTTAAACAAAAATTTCGAGATTTCTACAAATTTAACAGAAAATGTAGTCTTTTAACGAGTTCAAACAAAAGATTCCGATCCTTTTAAGCATTTTGAAAGATTTCAAGAGAACAAAGGCATCTTTTTAAATTCCTCTGAACATAATTTTAAATGATTTTATCTTGAAATGTTAATTTCGAAAGATTACAAAGTCTTGCGCAAGTTTAAAAGATATTAATGAATTATGGAAGTTTTGAAGAAATTAAAAACATTTTAAAGTTTTAAAATATTTGTAAAATTCATCAGATATTTTTTTATTTCTTCGAAACTTCTTAGATTCATAAATATTCTTTACATTTACTTCATAAAATTATTTGAACTTTTAAATTAAAAATGTATTTCTCGATAATGAATTATTTTGATTAATTTTGAAATTATTATTTATCATAAACAATTGATTTTCCTTTTTTTAATTTCAAAAAAGCGCGCCATAAACTGTATTTTTTGGATTTAACCGACCAACCAATCAGCTGCATATTTTCAATATGTCCACCAATCCACTTCGAATACAGGACACGGCGAAACGTGTGAACTCCTCAGTTTACCGCGAAATGACGCAGAATTCGGTTGTTTAAAATAGGTTATGTGTTTTTCTCAATTTTTTTAAACTTAGCAAGTATTTGGTATTTTTGATAAATGTTAACTTTATCTGTGAACAATTGCCTGTTAGTTATTAAAGTGTTTTTCCTTTTTCTATGGAAATCAGTGAAAATGTGTTTTTTTTTTTAATAAAAAACTGACGCCACGTGGAAAGGAACCTTGAGGGAATGATTTAATCCTGGAAAATCGCCTTTAGATGGTTCCAAGTACGTAGTTTCTCAAAAAAAGTTATTGTCTTCTTTACTGCTGTTGTCGAGTCATCGATCTGGTAAAACCCGTCCGTGAATTCCATGAATTCCGATGATTTCTGTGTTTTCACTCGATGAAAAATTATCTTTTTTCATATATGCCGCAATTAAGTAAATAAAGAAACAATGGAATTGTTATTTTCGTAAAAAATTGTACTTGACCCAAAAATTCCGTGAATTTTTCCGCATTTCAAGAAAGTTCATATTTGAGGTTATGTGGCAGGAAATCGGAATTTTTCCTTGAAATTGTTGATATTTTCCAAGAAAAAAAAAGATGTAGTCAGAAGGAAAAGTCATAATTTAGAAATTTTTTTGTTAAATACCAATTGTTTTTTCGACTAAATATTGACAATCTTGAAAATTCTTTTTCTTCCACTGAATAAAAAAGATTAATAAATTTTTAATAAACCTTTAATATTTATTATTCTAAGTGATTTGCTTATTTTGATAAAGTTGAGATTTGAAGTTATATATTTGTTAGAAAATTGGAATTTTTTCTTGAAAACGTTTCTGTTAAAAGTAAAAAAATAAATAAAAAAGAATTAAATAAGCGTTAGAAATGTGTAACTTTATACCACGTATTCTGGACTGTTTAATTTAATTTTGAATTATTTGTCGACGTCGGTTTAATGGGTAGTTGTTTAAAAAATCAATTGTCTCGATTCGTTTCAGACTTAATTTAGAAAATCCATTTTAACACCCACAAGCTATTTATATCCATTACAGTCGTTATGATAAAGCTCACTTGCAACTCAAAAGATTAGAACGAAAGAATTGAGCAACGAACTCGTGTTAAAATATCAACGTTTTTTTTTTTTTTTTTTATCAAAATATAACTTTGACAGTATATTTTAAGATGGAAATTCGTTTCGAAAGTTTAACCTAATTTTGATTTTTTAATCAAATTATTGACTGAAGCACTCGAAAAAACGATGTCTTTCTGTGTTAATTTTGCACTTATTTAAATTTGATGAGAATTTATATCGAATTTTTTTTAAAAAGGAGAGGAGCAAAGTTGGGATTTAAAAAAAATTTCATTTGCCGAAACACGATGTGCTAGTGGCGACCTATTTTCGAAAAAATCCACTTTTTTCCAGTGTTTTTGTCCATGGATTGAAATTGTTATTCATTAAAGTTGCGTGTAAAATTAGTTAAATAAAACATTGTTAATCCTTGTTTTTAATAAAAATTTATTTTTTTCATTAATTTTAAACAGTCGCTTTTTCCTTAATCTTCAAGAATTGAATTTTCAACTGTTTAAAATAGAAGAAAAATCAATTTTCAACCTTCATTTTTTTCTTGATGTTGAAAATTTAAAAAAAATTAATTGGATGTTCAACAATTGAACTTTCGAAACTCCGACTTCTTTTTGAATTTTTAATGGTTGAAATTTAAACACTTATTCTTATTCTTAAGTGTTCGAAAGTTGAATATTCAACCATTAAAAATTCATCAGTTTAAAATTAAAGAAAATTCAAAATGGAATTTTCAACAATAGCTTTTTTCTTTAATTTTCCATAGTCCATTTTTCATCTAAATTGAAGAAAATTCGATTTTCAACAGTCCCACTTTTCTTGAAATTTCAACTGTTAATGCTTTTTTCTTAAATTTTCCATGGGTGAATTTTCAATTCTTGAAAATTGAAGAACGCTGAATTTTCAAGTGTCTTTTTTTTTAAATTTTGAACTGTCGAAAAATTAAGACAATTTAAATTTTCAATGCTTGCTTTTGTCCTGAATTTTCAACTATTGAAAATTCAACTGTTAAAAGTGGAAGAAAATTTAATTTTTAGCCGTCAATTTTTTTCTTGTAATATTTCAACAGTTGTATTTTTAACTGTTGGAAATTTAAGAAAATTGTAAATTAAAATTTCTAAGGTCGCTTGCTTCAAATTTTTTAACAGATTAAATTGAAGAAAATTGGAAATTGAATTTTTATAAATTGGAAATTAAAGAAAATTTTACTTTTAACAGCTCAAAATTGAAGAAAATTGAATGTTCAACATGTGAAAATTTGAATTTTCAATTAAATTTTCGACTTACGATTTTTAACAATTTTCAACAGCTTAAAATAGAAAAAAATTGTATTATCCAAAGAAGAAATCTGAAAAAATTGAATTTTCAGCATTTCAGAATGAAAGAAAATTGTACTTTCAAGCGTTCAAATTGAAGAAAATTGAATTTTTTGCAGTTGGAAATTGAAGAAAATAATTAAAATTTGCACTTTCAACAGTTAAAAATTGAAGGAAATTGAATTCAAAGCAATTGAAAAATGAATTTGATTATATTTTAAATATTTGATTTTTCTCGAACTTTCAACAGTCTATTTTTCTTGAATAGTAAACTGTTGAAAATTAAAAAAAAATGAAAATTTTATTTCCAGCAGTTAATAATTTAGTTTTTTTCCATGTCGAACAGTTGAACTTTGTATCAAATTAAAAACAAGTGTTTGAATGTTATATCTACATAATTTTACACGATAATTTAATAAATAAAAAATTCAATCCATGCAATTTTTTATTCATTCTATTTTTTCGAAAATGGGCCGCCGTTTATGAATACTATTTTAGCAAATTAATAGTCATTCAATGGACTCTCAGTAGGGAATTTAGCAGTTTAAAAAGTATCCCAACTCTGATTATCTCCTTGTAAAAGATATTTTTATCTTTGGATTTTGTGCCAAGAAATTGACAGCTCAATTTAATCGAATCGTTTTGAACCGAGAAAAAAATGTATTGATTGGCAAAAGAGAAAGTGCATTTTTGTAATTTTGTAAATATGTTTTGTTGTTCTGTTCGCTTTTTTATTTGCAAATTCCAAAAAAAATCCGATTGGTTAGAAAATTATGAAAAACCATAAAAGTTAGAAATCCAAAAAAATTGTTAGCTCAATTTATAATCTTTTGAAAATGTGCAAAATACATGCTTTTTTTAATTAAGTCACATCCACATTTTCTGAAAAAGTTAAATTAAAAAAAGAATTGCTTGTGTTTTAGGAATTTTGAAAATCTTTCGCATTTTTTAAATGTTTTTAACGCCGCGACAAGTTTTTTTTCATGAAAGAAAAATAGCGTGTTTCTTTTGTTCAAGCTGCAAAAATTTGAGGATTGACATCTTCAACTTTTTCCAAACAAAGTGTGCTTTTAATTCAATTAAAAAATGTGTTTCTTGCACATTTTCAAAACATTCTAAATTAGGCAAAAAATAGTTTGTAATTTAAAAAATTTTGAGTTTTTAAATAAAAAAAAAATCAAACAGAAGACATTAACGTTGTTAATTTTTCCGGAATTTTATATTTCATTGGAAATATGCTGAAAATTGAAGATATTGATAGAAAACTGTAGGAAGGTTCCAGGGAGTTTTGAACCTCGTTAGATCTTCTTTCCTCTTCCCCTCACCCTTCATATCACCTCATCCCTTTCCCCTCCTATATTTTTCTCTGCCTGCTCTTCTGCCTTCTTTGTCAGTGCAAGGAGCGGCTGAAAAATGTCCCAACCCCTTGAAAAATTACTCTTTATTTTTCTTACAATAATTAAGATAGACGATGAGATTGTACGACCATCAATCAAAGTCATAATTTTGTTGGAAATGTTTTATTTTCAAGAGCTTTTACTTATATAATTAAACCAAACTAATCTCAAATTTAATTACATGACATTTTCCATTGTTTGATGTAAATAAAACTGCAATAAATGATTAGGTTTATGAAACTAGTGAGAGATTCTAAGAATACTTCAAACTAGTTGTTTGGTGCATTTCAGGAGAGTGCAAAATAGTTGTATTTGAAACCAAATCTTAACATACAAAACAAATCATAAAAAAAAAGTGTGATCCAATGCGCAGCAGCTAATTTAGGAAATATTCCAACTCTTTATGTTCCTTGAGAATGCATATACGGCCATGATGCTTAAGAGTATTTAATGACTGACTGCGGAATGCTGACGATAAGAGAAAAAAAGGAAAAAATTTTGAATCGATACAGAAGAAACTAAAAAATTCGATAGACATCGAAATGTTCTTGCGACTTTCCCAAATACACCAGAGCGTCGTTCAAAAATATGCAGTTCTAATATATAAAAACAACATGAAACTTTAATATTTAAGTTGAAATTTTACTCAATTATGCAAGCACTTTATCGTTCAAGAAAAATGGATGGATCTTCAATTACATCAGTAAATGAGAAATGAATTATCACTGCAATTTCAAGAGATTTCAAGGAATATATCGAAGGAAAAACCTTCCAGTCGATAAAGTTAATTGATCTTTTTACTTTTAGGAGTGATATTTGACTCTGGGTGCATGAATTTTTCGACCCGATCCTGGATCACCGATTCTCTCTCGCTCGTCAAAACGGGATTCTTTCCTTCTCTGGTTTTCCGTTCACCTCTCGGACTCGCGTGTTTGTTATCCGTGAAGCGACGTTGCCGCCTTATTTGCTGGTAATGCAACGTTGCCAGCTCCTCGTTTTCCCTTCTCGCTTGTTTTTGTACTCCTCTCTCTCCCTCTCTCTCTTTCTTCGTCTGGCTCGCTCCCCCTCCTTCGTCCCTCGCGCCCAGGATCAGCTACGATTGCCCTACCCTCTCCGTGCTCTCCTCTCGTCCTCCAGCTTGCTTGTCTCGATGCAATGCCGTACATAGCGATTTTAAATATACAGCACCCACGTGGGAAATCAAAACTGCTCGCCATTTCCTCCTAATTCTAGAAATCTAAAATCACTAGGATTTTCGCTAACTCTTAGAAATTACCTAGAAGCTGTTGAAGGCAGTACTCATTCTTAGACATTGAAGTTCACTTTCTTTGGATCAAGTAGATCAGCTTTCTGCAAATTCACATTCGTAGAAATGTTATCTGCATGCACAATCAGCACAACTGCGAGAGTAATTTGTGATTGTTGTACCTACTGCAGCGATCGCAAGTCCCAGTTTTCTTCCTGGAATTTCTAAGATCTAAGATTGAGAATTCTGAGCCTCTTTTCCATTTTTTTTTTTTTTTTTGTTAATAAAGTTTCGATTCATGTTTCAAGAATCAAACAGAAATTTAAGGCATTAGAAAACAGGACGCGTTCAAACATTTCTCTTTGATTATATAGATTTCAAGTATTTCATAAGCGATTTATTTGTTAATTTTGTTGACTTGAAGGACATCGACAGCAAAGAAATGGCTTGAGATTTAATCGAGACGCTAATTGTGAGCCCGGGAGATAAATCAATTCTGTAGGTAGTACCGTGGGCCGGGAGCATGACAAAAATCAATTATTGCCGTTATTTTCAATGTCATTTTTTAAATATATATATTTGTTTTCTTCACTTCCTCAGATATCGTTTTGCATAAGCATAATATTTTTCATGGTGTTATTGCGATGTATTTAATAATTATAAGAAGTTAGTCTTTTGGAATACAATATTCTAGAAATACCACCTCCTAAACCCTGATTATCTTATTTAAAACCTAAAAAAAGACAAAATACACATTTTTACTTAATTTTTATGACTGTTCAACATTATTCGACATTGTGATTGTAAGGATTTTATTGGCTAGTATTTATGCTTTAAAATCACCCCAGAATTACGTGTGTATACGTGCGGCTTTTTAAAGTAATTTTTTCATCAACGAGTTTTTAAAAATAAAAATTTAACAAAAATTAATTAATTAAAATTTTATTTGATTTTGTAGGCCAAAGTCGAAAATTATTAAGATATTAATCTGAAGTCTTTTTTAGAATCTGACCTATACTTTATATACACATTTTTTTTAATTGTTAATTTTTTTAACTTTATTTATTTTATTGTAATTAACACTGAACCAAATATATTTTAAAAATATGTTAATCGATTGTTATTAATTGCGGGAAGTGTCCTAAATTCTTTATTACATCGTCATATTGCTTCTATGATTTTGAATTCTGTAATTTACACACCGTTATGTTCGTTTTTTAAACGTTGCAAACTTCAGCGAGATGAATAATCTGGATACTTTTTTCGATCCGATACAATTTTTTATTCGTTTTTCAGATTTGAAAATTCCAAAACAATATCCCATTGATTCAAAAATTATGGCAAATATTCTGCTTTAATCTAAAAATATGCTGTTGCTTTTCTTTCATGGAAAAAAAGTCGTGATGTTTAAAGCGTTCAAAAGACGTGAATTTTACCTTTTTTTTAAACATCACGAAAAAATCTTGTCCATGAAAACAAAATAAGAACATGTTTCTTCGATTCAATTGGAAGAAATTTTAGGTTCCACAATCTACATATCCAACTTTTTTCTTCAAAAAAAAGGTGCTTTTTAATCAATCTAAAAAAGCATGTTTTTTGCACATTTCCGAAATCAGAAACTGTATGCATAAAACATTTTCCACCATTTTTAAACCAACAGGAAATTTTTTTGAATTTTCAAATCCAAAAAAGGGAGAGGCGATAATTTTTTATATGGTTGGATTTTACATGCATGCAAACTTAATATTAGAATACATTTTTTACAATTTTATTATTTCCCTGAATAATATTTTTTTGAATATCTGCTTTTTTATATTCCATAATATTCGTTTAGCTAACATTAAGAAAATTAAACTGAAAGTTCTGAAATGATAAAAAATATATTATGATATTAAAATCTTAAGGAAAAAAAAATAGAAAATTAAGTTTTCAAATATAGTCATTTTAGTGTTTTTTTTCTTTCATTCTGGGATCTTCATATGGAACATAATACACTCGAAATAATTGACTAGATTATTTTAGAATAAGAAATCAAAATCATTACTGATAAAAATACATATTAATCATTTCAAATTTGAGTATTTTTGCTTTTATTGTTTATCTGTTTTTTAATCTTGGATCCTTTTATTTTTTTCTCGTGTATTCTTATTATTAGACGACATAAATGACTGGCTTGTGGAAATCTTGCTAAAAACAGCACTACTCTAAGTTTTTTAATACGAAATGTCTCGTCCCGAAATTCGGGATGACTAGTCAAATATTGTTCATAAGCTTGGCTAGTCATCCCGAATGAGACTAGACTAGCTCATCATCGTGTCGAAAAAATTAAATTCCCTTTTCTCCTAAAAAATCCCCTTGTTTACCTAAACCTGAACCGCTGAGACCCCAGTTACTGGAATACTTTGTAAATATTTTTCTTCATTTTTTACTCCACAATTTTTATTATTGTTTGTCCAAGAATCAGCGTTCTGACTCGCTATTCACATCCATCGCTTGAAAACTTTAAACCGCCATTTCCATTCGCATGAGTGAACGCCAGTGAGTCATACATCAGGAAATTCACAGAGAAAAATCGGCGCTCTCAGCATGTGCCGAGCCTCGGTTCTGAGTGTAAAATACGATGCCGATTTCTGAACGATAAGAAAGATAATTAATTTGGCGGTTAATTGTCGGGCGTTATTCGTGAACGAGGTTGATCGACCGAGGCCATGAACACACGCTTGCAGAAAATGAACGAGTCTCGAAATCAAATCCGGGAAGTCGACTTCCTAAATTTTGTATCACACCAAGTAATCTCCAACCTATGTGAAAAATAACAACAGTTGATTTCATTGTCAAAATGGCTATTTTAAGCAACATTTCTTTGCATATTTTAATATATTCAGTAATCAGTTCTTTCATACGAAAAGTTCATCGCCAAGCAGTTTTTGCGAGAGAGCATATCTCTTTGAAGTAAAGTTGGTAGAGTTAAAGCATTCGTGAAATTTATGAAATTTATTCTCTGAAATTTTATTATTCCCATGATTACGTTATACTTGCTCAGACTCAACACTGAACGGCGTTTCCGTTTTTTTTTTTCATCACCTTTTTGAGAAAATTTCTGTGCCTGTGCAGACCGGGAGTTCACACAGGCGCGATTTCAGATGTGTATGTTGTAAACATGCGGCAAAGAGCGAAGCCATAGGCAGCGAACCAACGACGAATCTCATTACGTACTATCCCATGCGAATTTCACGGCGACTGAAGTATATTTAGTTTGAACGTTAGCAGAAGGGGTGTAATGCCAATGCCTTTAAGAATCTGCAGTTCTGCAATTCAAGACATAGTTCAGAAGAAAAAAAAAACTGTACCCCTGTGCTAGAGAAAATTTTTCATTACCAAAAAACATTGATGTGTCAGAACGCGATGTTCTTTTTTCCAACGAAACGGCTGCATTATCACTGAATTCAAATTGATTTTGAATTCTTTTGTCTCCGGGATTTGCGGATTAGTGAGCGATTTCGCGGAGTCATAATGAACGGCGAATCGTAGATTTGGAGGCCGCACCAAGTTATTTTAGAAGTTATTTCTGTTCACGCTGTAGGTACACAAAACGGCGCTAGGAGAGTTTGCTGATGCATATATGCTCGTACGCGCGTACAGAACTTACTTTAAATAAATATCGACCGCTCCCTCAAAGAAAAATACCGAAAAGCTTCATGATTTTTTCCCTCGGAAGTCTGGTTTCTCTTCAGAAACCAAATACTTGGGTTCATAGTCTTGAAATCCAGTAAGTCGAGATGAAATACTATTTTCAAATTTATTTAGGGTGACGAAACTCAAATTCAAGTTTGCACAGACAAAAGTTGACTGTATCAATGATGAAAACCGGTTCAATGTAAAAGCATCATGGAACCAAAAAAATCACCTTGTCAACAAATGTCGAAAATTAAGATTCTATTGATGTGCGAAAAAAAATAATTTTCTAAAGTTTGACACCAATGCCTTATCAATTTACAGAAACGAAATTTTGTATAAATGTTTCATCAATGTGTAAATCAATCTACTGGTACACGGAGAAAACGATATCGCAAGAATTGCAATATATACCGTAATTTCTGCGCTATATATCGCAATTATCACATTATAATAGCGTAAAATCGTGATATCGTATATTGCAAGATTTTACATCATATTATTATTTTATTATATTATATATACGAGAGTTCTAGCAGTGTGCAAGCGATGTTGGTGCATTATAATATCCTAAAAAGCTCCGGAACTGCTTGTGCGTTATCATATTGCGCTTTATTTCAATACAGAAATTTTGCAATATCATTGTGCGATATCTTTTTCTCCGTGTATTGATGGACACCTTATTTTTTTTCGTGCATTGATGAATAGATAACAACTTATTTTTATCCGTGTGTAGTTAAATTTAGCTTTTACTTTGTGCAATTAAAGCAATAACTGAAAATTGTCTAAAATGTGAATATTTCTGATTAAAGTAACAACGACGTTGGGCTTGTGAAGTCAGCAAAAAGAGTTTGAAATTAGAGCGAACACTAGTAAGCTAATAGCCTCCGTTCCTCTGCCCTCGCCTCTGATGATATCATTTTAAATTTCCACGGAATTGATTATTGATTCGAGTTAATACTATTCATGAAAGTATTTTTTACTTAAATAATACTTTTGTTATCTCTATACGTGACTAATTTATTTAAAGAAACTAGCAAGACTGGGATCTCATTTTCACACAAAAAGAGCTGCATAAAAGAATCCTTTTCGCAATAGTCTGCGAACTTTACGTTTTCAAAAGCGCCTTCTGTCTCTCGCAAATGTGAGATTTGCATCCTAAATAGAAAACATGAATGTGAAGCTAAAAGGACGTGTATTCTGGGTGTCCTTGAAAAACGCCAGACAGATGTTTCAGACACACTCTTAGGTCAACAATGACAGCACTGCATTGGATATCCGATAAGATATCAATATTAACGTTCAAAGTCTCTGAAAGCCTCTGCCAAAAGGATTAAATGCATCAAAAGGTTTAAAAAAAGAAGTTTCCAAATTCTTTTAACAATCTGAAACCTTTTCGTACAGTATCTCACAGAGCTTTCTTAAAATACACATTTTTTTCATATGCAAATTTACGAGAGAATAACAAATATATACGAATTCATAATTTATATAATCAATAAATGCAGTATATGATTCTTTAACTCAGCGCATGCACTCTCCAGTGAAAAAATTCTCTACCATGATTTAATTACCCTCAATTTCATCATTTCGCTGTACCTAACCTGGGATTTGGAATCCTTGAAAAAGATTTTTCTCGTCGCGTCTCGCTGTCGGTGTGCTCGTGGCAAAAATTGAGATCGATTCGGTGCGGAAGGAAAAGGTCGTCGCCCGAAGGAGGGATCCCCGGTTAGCTACGTCCCTGCGGTAGCGTAGCTTTCCCCCTCCCTCAGTGACTCTTCTTTACCCAAGCGCCCCCCACCCTCGTGTTGTCCCTCTCTTTCTCTCGCTTGCTCGGTGGTCTCTCTTTCACGTCCGCGCCGAAGCCGTGTAGTCTTCGCTAGCTCCATCGCTCTTCACCCCTCTGGCGAGTCATCCCTTTTCCCCAAGTTCCCCTCGTGCCCTGCCTGCCGGCCGTCTGCTCGTCCTTACGTACGTCCATCCAACGCTTTGCTCCTGTGTGGGTTGCATGTGACGTTAACCTGGCGGCCCTGAAAACAACAGGTCGAGTCCGCCGAAATTCGACCACCCTCCGCGGCCGACACGTCGAGTGGCCCCCTCCTTTTGCCCCTCCCTTAACCCGTTCCCCTGACGACAGGGCGAAAATCGCGATATGCGGTTTTGGTGAAAGTCACAGAGTTGCATGCGCAGATTTTCGAGCTGGCTTGGACTCACGTCACTTTTTACACTATTTGGCAATTTTTTTTAGAAATGCGACTATTTTTAACGAAATTCCACTATTTTCTGGTAATTTTCCGCTTTTGTCACTATTTCTTTATTTTCTCTTTGAAAATATTTTCGAAATTCGATAATTCGCTAAAATAACATTTACACTTTCTGACAGTTTTTTTTTTTGACGATGCCACTATTTTGCTACCGCAGAATAAAGTAATGATGAAATTTGTTGCAAGAAATTTTTTAGAGGGATAAAGTTTTATTCAGGCAACATTGCGTTTTCAAAACACATGTGCTGTCATGGAAAAACAAAAAAAGGTTTAGTCGATATTTGTTTAAAGTTTATCCTGTAAAGTTAATTTTTGTTGAAGCGAATTTTTCATCGGAAATTGATGTAAAGTTTATCTTCTGTTTTTCTGTGACTATTATGAAAAAATGACACCAATGCTTCTATTCTTCAATTGCTCGCTACTTAACTGATCTCTGATTATTTCAAAGTTTTTAAACTCTTTAAAGAAATTTGAAGAGATAGTACAAGTTTCAAGATAATTCACAGGATTTGAAAATATTTTAAGGAATTTGTAGGGATTTTCCAGGCCTGCGCGATATCTGATAGGATCTCAGATGATTTTAAAGATTTTAAAATCCTTAATGGATTTAAAAAGCTAATTGAGTAGTTTTAAGATATTTCAAAAGATTTCGAGAAGGTTCAAGAGATGGGATTTGAACATATTTCTGGCATCTTAAGATTGAAGAGATTTGGAAAATTTCCAATGATTTTAAACAATTTTGTAAGGTGTCCAGTGATTTTGAATATTTCAAGGAATTTTTACAGTATTTAATAAATTGAAGAAATTTCAACGAATTTAAAAATATTTGAGAGATTCATAAGATTTTTAAAGAAATTAAAAGTATTTATAATATTAAAAGGAATTTCTATATATTTAAACGGATTTAAAAAATTGGAGATTATTTCCAAGGATTTTAGAGGAACTAACTAAAATTCGGTTTCAAATGCTAAAGTCAATTAAAATTCCGCCTAAATGACCAGAAATTCGTCTATTTGAGTTGCTAGATTTCCATTTCTAATTGACTATTGTAATCGACTTGACTGGTTTGAATTTCGTTCGAATTGCTACATTTCTATTTATATGAACTATAGAATTCATTTTAATTGCTAGAATTGAAATTAAAATTAATATTTTGATTTAATGAAATTCACGAGTAAAAATATCAAATTGAAGCTTTCAAAATTTAAAAAAGCGTATGAAGAATTTAAAAATCAATATTTTCCAGATTTAACAATATTTGAATGTAGAATAAACTATGCCAAATGATAGCATGCATCCTTTATAAATATCATAAATTTCAAATTTTAATGTTTTCTGTTGTGATAATTGTTCAAATTAGAAATCCTTTCCCAATCAATAAGTTTTCAAGTTGAAACCTAAACATGATTCCAAACTGGAAAAACCTGAAAGTTATCCTTTTTAATTTCTTATTCATAAAAATTAATTCGTCATTTGAAGATAATGCGAATTGATGACTTTAAATCATTTTTTAAATGATTAAAAGCATGTCGAAATTCTTGGAGTTTAAAAATATTTTGAAATTAAATTTGATTGTGTTTCATTTGATGTGATTATTCTTTATACATGATATTTTTATTTTCCTCGCAAAATTTATAACAGCGATAAAAAATATAATTATTAACAAAAAAAGCGATAACCCACTGCCGAGATATTTAGTTATAGAATATAGAGGAAAATGTTTGATAAAAAAAGTAATTCAGTTTCTACTTTCTAGAATACAAATTTTTACAATAATAAAAATTCGTTCCTGAGATTTTTTCAAAAAAATTCTTTGCAATCAAACTTTTTTGGTATCGATTCAGCAATACATCAGCTCGGAAATATACCCCTTTTTTATTTTAAATTGCGAATTCGGTTTTACAGAATGTAAAATGCCTACAATTATTCTGAAACGAGCGCTTTATTGACACTTATTAAAAAAATGCGATTTCGAAAAAATCCTCAAACACCACGTGCATTAGTTATGTTAAGAATTTTCTATGTAAAAAATAAGTTTTCGGAAAACCGATGGCATTAGCTGGGTGGTGAATCTGGACTCGGGAAGACTCGCGGATGTTACGCCATTTCAAGCACGGGTAGCCCTCGGGAAGATGGTTTTTTGCAGTTTTCCTCTCCCCTGGCTAAACATCCAGGTAAAATACAATTACTTATAACAAAGTCGGATGCAGCCGCGGGTTATCACTGGTAATATTGTTTCCTCTGTTTCACTGTTTTTGTTTTTTTTTGTTTTTTTTTTAAATAGAGGCATAGAGCAATAGGTTATACCGCAATGCTACGGGTCTTATGAACCAGCTTAGTTTCAATAATAATAAGAAGTTTTCAGGCAAATCTTCCTTACCTTGCCTCCCTTCATTAATAATTTTTTTTATTTAAATTGTAGATATTGGAAGGAACCTAGAATTTATTTTGAAACTGAAATTCGCTTTTCTTCTTCCATTTCCGCCTATTCTATATTTCACTCGACATTCAGAGAGAAATTTGCACACAAGTTTCCCATTCGATTCACGTATATATAGATATATGACATAGAGGAAAGGGTTACACACACAGGTTAAGTGTGATGGATACATGTTCTTGGTCAGGGCCGTTGGAAAGGGGCGCTTCTGAACAGAAATGTGAATAGAAAGAGGGGAGGGGGTAGAGATGGAAGTCATTGTTTTTCATAGACTTACGGATTGCAGGGCTGCGGCATGTATCCGATTTCGAGTTCGCAGAGCGGATTTTCGTGACGAATGAAAAGTCTGTCCTGGAAAGATGGGATTTAATATTCCCGTGGCGGAAGTCCCTATCGGTCTGCAAATCGATAGTCTAGATTCGCATGTGTACGCCGCGAATTTCTGGGGTCGGTTTTTCCGGGCTACGGTGAATTTTTGGAGTCTGCGCCGGTATAGGGGGGTTGACCTTGAAATGGGTGGGTACTTGGGAGTAAACGAAAGTAACAGGAAAGGGCTAGGATCCTAAATTATCATGTACATTCCTTGCAAGCCTCCAAGCGCGTCAGTTTTTTTTTTAAACTTTTTGTTTTGTTTACGTAAGATATGCTTTTGATATAATGAAATTCCTAATTGTTAACTTTATTTAAAGGAGGCTTCTGTGATTTATGACTGATTACTTGGTAATTTTTACTTTTTAGGAGATATTTGAGATGAAGCTTTAAAACTGGTTTCAGAGATCCTGACTTAAAAATATTTCCATTTCTTTTCTACTATCATTTTAGATAAGGAAAGAGTGCCACCGGTTAGAAATATCATTTTTGAAAGATAACTAATGCAGATTTCACACTTTTCCCCTTATTACTGCCTTTTTCCTTGTTTTTTTTTTAATATTCCTGTTTTTATCCTGTTTTCAAGAAACTTTCTCTTTTTCTTATTTTTCATTGAAATATGAAATGAATTAATAGAACCTAATAGGAAAATGAAACGATTTTTCATTGAAGCTTAATTATTTTTAATAGGAAATTCCTCACAGGATAAAGTATTGATAAAATTTGTTGCAGGAAATTTTTTAGAGGGATAAAGTTTTATTCAGACGACTTCGTGTTTTTCAAAACATGTGTATTGTCATGGAAAAAGAAAACTAAGTTTAACCGATATTTCTTTAAAGTTTATGCTGTAAAGTTAATTTTTGTTGCAGCGAATCTTCAATCGGAAATCGATGTAAAGTTTATCTTCTGTTTTTTCTGTGTTATTGTATTTTCGGTTGAGGTTCAAAATTATTTTATTTAGCTGCAAATTTAATTCTTTTGTTGCAAATTCAACAGTTTTGATAAAAAAAATAACTCCTCTTTGAATCATAATTCAACTATTTTGTTAAAAGTTATTTTTTTTCTTGAACATTCATATTTTTGGGTTGAAAATTCAAATTCCTTGCAAAAATATGTATTTTTCACTTCAAAATTCAAGAATGTGGTAGAAATGTTTTTGAAATTTTTTGTAGAAAAGTCATCGTTTGGTAGAAAATTCATGTTTTTTGGTGGAAATTCAATTCTTTGTAAAAAAAATTATACTATTATATCTTTTAAATTCAATTTATCTTTTTTGGTTAGAAAATTAAGTACTTTGCCGAAAATTTAACTATTTTGGTAAAAAGTCATTCTTTTTGGTTCAAAATTCATCTCTTTGGTTGAAAGTTTACCTGTTTTATTTAAAGTTAACTCTTTTGTTGAAACCGTACATTTTTAGGTTGATATTTCTACAATTTGACTCAAATTTTTTTTCTTCTTTATTGAAAAATCTTTTCTAGTTGCAAATTTGTCTTTTGGTTTGAAAAATTCATATCTAGGTTAAAAATGCAACAGTTATTTGGTTAAAAATTAAACTTTTTTTGGTTAAGAATTCAACTATTTTGTTAGAAATTAATCTTTTATGGTTGAATTAAACTTTTTTTATTTAACTTTTAAATCTTTTTTCGTGGAAGTATCAACTATTATATTTTTCGTTGCTTTTTTAATTGGAAATTCAAATACGTGTTTGTATATTTTTTTTATTGAAAATTAGTTTGGGTTGGAATTTGGAAATTCAACTTTTTTTGGTTAAGAATTCAACTATTTTGTTAAAAATTAATCTTTTATGGTTGAATTCAACTTTTTTTTTTATTTAATTTTTAAATCTTTTTTCGTGGCTGAAAATGCAATTTTTCGATTAAAAATCCATCTTTTTCGGGTTAGCGTTAATTTTTTGGTTAAAAATTAATCTTTTTGTGTTAAAAAGTAAAAGATTTTCTTCAAAATTCGATTTTTATTTTAAAAAAGCATCTCGTTTGGTAAGAAATTTTTCTTATTTTGAAAGTTCAAATAATTTATTAAGAATAATGTATTCTTCTATTTTCTTGAAAAATCATCCAAATTTCTCTACTTTTTGAGTCTTTTGGTCTATGAATTTTGCTAATATTTTACGTAGAGCTATTTCTAAAGATGATAAACAGTTCCAATTTTGATATGGACCTGAGAATGACGCGTCTTTGTATCCTATGCCTATGGCATGGAAACAGTATGCGATATAATACACACAAAAATTCAATTAAAAAATGAAGACTTAACTCTATGGGACGTTCAAATAAACAACCATAATTGTATTATGCGACCCAGCAGAGGATAATACATATTTATAAATAATACACATAATTTCGGCTATTATTAATAAAATTAATAAAATGCAAACTATCTTGAATAATATGCATATAGACTCTAAAATACACTCCGTTTGACTTAAAAAGCAGGACGTGTTGCAAATGAAAAAATATTTTTTGACGATAACTTGCGTCTCCGGTAATACCGGTTTGGAATCCGGTTTGAGTGGCGCTCGCGTTAGCTGGGGGCGCGTAACGGACTCTTGCCGTCCCTGAGCCTTTTCTCTCTCTCTCTCTCTCTCTCTCGCACACTCTTCGTCTCCTTTTCTTTGAAGCGCGCTCTCTCGCTCTCGCTCTTACCCCCCTTTTACCCTTGTTATTCTCCAGCCAGCAAGAGAGATAGAACGCTCACGACTGCGAGGAGCGCCCGTCCCGTGTGCCCTGCACCTGCACCGTAAGCCTAAAACGAGATATAGCGTATAGAGTGCGTCGCACGCCGTTTCTTGCATGTGTAGAGTGTACAGTGTACAGTGAATATTTTCGCGCAAATCGTCTCGTTTCTCTTGACGGCGTTCGTTCGTCGCCAAGCGCTCGACGTGACCCCTGAAATTCGCGAGGCGCTTGCCATGAAACAAATGAAGTGAACGATCGTTTCTGGGCGCGTTCGCGTCTGCTCGTCTCCTCTGTAAACTGCAAAACGCACTTTTTTCCCTGCTTAAAGTCCAACTGCGGAATCTTTGCTCCCAGGAGAAGAAAAGGGCAGGAAAAAAACGGCGGTGACAAAAAATTAGCCGGGATGAAAAAGTGTCGCGTGTTTTTCCGGCTTTTTATGTCCCGATGGGATACATAGTAAAAAGACAACCTCTGCTCGTCTCCTCAGCAAACTGCGAAACACACTTCTTGCTCTGCTTGAAAACCAACTGCTGAATCTGTGCTCCCAGAAAAAAAGGAGACAGTGGCAAGAAAATGGCAGGGATGAAAAAGTGCCGCGCGTTTTTATGGGTTTTGGTGTCCCGATGGGATAGTTTATAAAAGACAACCTAGTGCGCGCTATGCTGGTGCCCTGGTGAGCATCCTCGTGGTTCTTGTGCCTCGTCGTCGATCGGCTCGGTTTATAATGGTTTCCTGCGCAGTGTGATCGCTATTCTGGAGAGCGTTCAACGGTCCGAAATAACCAGTGTATTTATAGGCGATATCCTATTCCTACGATTTTTCGCGTGAACTTGAAGACTACTGGGGATAATGCTGCAGCCGGCGATGGGAATAATCGTATGTATTTTCAGAAAATGTCCCTTTGTTATATCCAAAAAAGTTACTACATCGCGAGGAAAAGAAGGCTGAAAATCGGTCTAACGGGACTACTCCAGGGATGGAGCTACACTCGGTGTCACATGCTTTATTCCTCGAGAATCGCGCAAAAATATCTTGAGAGTCGGTTTATTCTGGAATCCTCGGAATTTATTTTGGTGGTTGTTAGTCCTCGAAATCTATGAAACAGGATTGAAGCTGCATCACAGAAACGATAATAGATCACGTGCTTCAAAATAAAAATACGGTTGAAATTTGCTCGTGTTACGCTTACGTCCCAGATGTTCGTATGACGCTCAGAGAGTGCAAATTCCTTGGAAGTCCTTGACCATATTTGGCTATTATTCCAAAAGCCTGGATATTCCCTTTAGGAACATCTTGACATTTTGATGTAAAGATCTTGCAAAAGCTCAGAAGGATTCTAGAACTTGAGATCTTATTTTGTGTTTTGCTTTCGGTGTCTACAAAAGTCCATAAGAAAGTACATTAATTGGAAGTCCTCGACCATTTTTGGGTATTATTCTGAATATCTTGACACATGATGTGATCGTCACAGTAAATCTGCAGGTATCTTTTTTGCTGCAGTATTTAATTGATACGGAAATTCAAATCAATATAAGGAAACAAAAGACTGTTAAATTCTTGGATTTGCATTCATGGATCATCATATTGCAGATCAAATTGATACCTTCAGGTTTAGTGTGGTCAAGATATTCTCAAAGTTCCCAAATCTTGAAGATCTCATTTTATTTTCTGCTTTGGGCGTATAAAAAAGTTTATTAGAAAAACAATTCAATTTGATCCTAATCAAAAAAATTTAAGTAGAGACGCCAAAAGATTCGAAGAGTTGAAGAAAAACCAAACTTTAAAGAACGGAATGAAAGTCTGGATTAATTTCTCTGTTTAGTAAGATGTGAACAAAAAAAATCATCATCAACAAGGTGTCTACCTAATCGGAAATTCGGGAATATGATTCAGTCACCGAAAGTTTTCTCTTGAAAGTACTAATATGCAAGTTAAAAGTGATTTTATATACTTTATTACTACAATTCTGAGTTGTAATAGGCAATTAGTAAAAAAATCATCATTTTCATTTGAATCTGGGATTTTTTTAAAAGTATTCGAGTTGTGCCTTGAACAGTGAATTTCCTAAAAGAATTTTAATTCCATTTTGTGATATGAGATTTCAGTAAAGAATTGTATTTGCGACTTTTGGACTAGAAATTTTCTAAACTATTTATAATCCTAAGTTGGGACGGGGAATGAATGGTAATTTTTACATTGGGACAGGGAATTTGAGTGAAGAAATATATAAAAAGGGATTTTAGAAAAACAATCCTTGTTTCAAGGCAGAAGTCGTCAGACTTTAAAAATTCCTTGTTGAAAATAAGAATTGGTTTGAATTAAAAAATTCTCTTTTTGTTGTTACAAATAAAACATTTCCAGAATTTTAACAGAATAAATGTCATTTTTACTTAATTCAAATTCAGAATTATAATTCTTTTGCAACATCCTCTGATCCAAATAAAGATTGGAATTCTCATTACCAACAATTATTTGACGCACCAACTCAGAATTATTATTCCTTTCCAAATCTGTAAAACTCTTTTAAATTTATCAGCAAAAATTAGAAATAGACGAGAGAAAACTGAAACTTTATAAAGATCTATTGATAAATGTTTACCTCAATTTATCAACAGCTATCTGTTATTGCTTTAAATATTGTTCGAAGAATGTTCACGAAATTATGAATGTTTAGAAATGCGTGATTGTTTAGATTATTCCAGTTTTCAATTCGAAAAATATAATATTGGTTCTCAATGAACCACAAATTCCTCCAACTTTTGCCGTTTTTTCAAAGTTTTAAGTTCGTTCTTCTTATAGTATGAAGTTCTCTAATTAAAATCTTTATTTTGGGGGAAATCTTCCAGATTTATTAAAAGTCTTGATTTGGCTTTTTTTTTAGTTTTAATATACAGGTCAATTGATCGATATTCTACAATCTACATATTCTGGATGTTCAATTGTGATTTTCTAAGCAAATTCTCTGAATCTAAAGTGAAGTGAAGTAAAATTGAAAAAAGGTCCAAAGAAAAGGACCTTAAATAATGGCCAAGTGAAAACTTTTTTTTGTGTCGAAAAAGGGTGTGGAAAAACTTGTTCAGATTTCAAATAGTGATTGTAGCCTGCAATATTTGAACAATGGGTGAAAATTATTTGCTGCAATTTGTTCATAAAACTATTTTCGAACATCTGATACGTAACGTTTCTTGCTGACAGTTCAGAATCCAGAATTTTCCAACCTCTCTTTTTGGTCTCTTCTCACGAGTTTATGGGGCCTCTTAAATTTTTTTGACTTTCGGTCGATGGAGGGGGAATTTTACGATCCTAGGAACGTCCGAAGGACATAGAATGATAGTCGTGCAACCAAGTGAAACACAATAAAAATACAACGAAGGAAGCGGAATACCTTCCCCTACCCCCTTCGGCCTTCTTTTCACCGTCCCCCTTTTTGAGTAAATGTGACTCGGCCAATTTTTAATACGGGAACCAATTGTTATTCTATTTTTTTCTTTTAAAACCGTTTCCTTATTTTTGAACACACTTTTACGGCTTTTTTTCTGTGAGATAAAAATAAAGGCCGTTTTTTAAGAAGATCGTTCATTTTGGGAAAAAGTTTCTTGGCTGAAAACGATGCTCTGCGTCGTGCCAGTTTGTACGGCATCGAGCGACGAGACTTCGCCCAACCGACGAGGAGCAATCGATAGACGTTCACGTTTTACTCCTGGAAGTCTCGCCGAGTTAGGAACTCTCATCATAACTCGAAACTGGCTTTCTTCTTCAAAATTTATGATTATCAAAAATGGTTTATTTTTTCTCTCTAAAATAATAATAATAATAGTAATAATTGAATGAGAAGGTCATTGGCACTTAAAGAGTACATATGTTGCCATATTTGTTGACGCAGTAAATCTTTTGCAATCGCCTCTAAATTTATGTAATTTGAGGCATAGTGTGACAAAGTTAATTTCTCTAAGTCTAATTTAAGGTCTCATTCTAGTCTTGAGCCCAATATTCGAGACACAAAATTAAATTAACAGCCTATTCTTGGATTATTTCCGGAAAGGGGACTTAACGCCCGGATGTAAGATGTTGAAGGTCAGTGGTTCACAAAAGGCACTGTTTCTGAAATGGCTTGCCTACACGTTTTTCTTTTTGGTTTTAAAATATCGCCTAAATTTTCATGAAAATTTCAGAAATATTTATTTTGGGTTACACTCAGTGTTTTATTTTTAGTGGAATACAATTGGCTCTAATATCATTCAAAATTATGAAATGTTATGTTCGAAGCGTTCACAGAAAAAACTTAAGAATAAAATTTGTTGCAGGAAATTTTTTAGAACGATAAAGTTTTGTTAGCCAACTTCGGGTCTTTAAAAAAACATGTGTTTGTCATGGAAAAACAAAAGAAAGTTTAACACATATTTGTTGAAAGTTTATTCTGCGAAGTTAATTTTTGTTGCAGAGAATCTTTCGTCGGAAATCGATGTAAAGTTTATCTTCTGTTTTTTCTGTGTTAAAAATTAAAAAAGCTTACAATTTTATGTCGAAAGTTACGTTTTTTTTTTTTTAATAAAGGAATGCTGGTCGCTCTTTAGTTACTGTTGTACTGTTTACGTTCACTCTGAAAAATATTTGTTTTGAATTAAACAAACCGTTTCTTTAACATCATTTTTTTATTTAACCGAAACCAAAAAGAAACATTTTTATTGGAACAAAAAACCATCTCTTTGAATCAATGAAACTTTTTTTTACTGTTTTTATTAAAAGTTGTGTAGATTTCTTCAAATTTTGTGAACTTTTAAAAATTTGAGACAGTGTTAAATTTGGAACAGTTTCCAATTTTCGATTTTTAATTTAAAACGCTTTTCAAATTTTTAATCTTTCTATTTGAATGTTTTTTTTTTCAAACTTTTAATTTGAAATTAAAAGCCTCTCAATTTAAGTGACGTACATTCCAATTTTTAAAAAATACCTTTTAGTATTTTGAATTTTAACCGTCTTTGAAATACAAATGCTTCAAAGTTTTCAAAATTTCGGCCTTTTTAATTTCTAAGTCTTCAAAATTATTGCCAAAAAAACTGGAATATAGAAATAATTATAATTTGAAAAAAACCCGCATTTTTAAATGTAACGCTTTTGCTAGTGAACAATAATAAAAAAATTATAAATCATGAAAAAAAATGTGTGCCGTAGTATTTAATGCGTTCTGCAATGCGTCTTAATGCCTCGTGCAACAAATTCTGTTCAAGGCCAATTTTTATTTTGATATCAAACAAAATTTCGTGTTTTTAAGTCTACAAGTAATTTTATTGAGGAAAGAACTGAAAGAATATCATTACGTTGCGAACTTTTTCACTCTTTTTTTTACAGTGTTTACTCTACATAAATATTTGTTTGAGTAAATTTAGCCATCTCGCTGTAACAAAATTCTTGGGGATTTGTAGTGAAAGGATTTTTATTTCAAAAAGGAAAATTTATGTTCTGAGAACGACGTTTGGAAGGTCAGTTTTATACTTCATCAAAATTTTTTTACTTCAAAACTCTTGGAAATTAAAAAAGAAACAATCCAACGATCAAATTTGGCTAACACAATCTTCTTACATGTTAAAATTTTAAATCTTGGACGTTAAACTTGACGGAGTTAGGGAATTTTCCATAAATTTAGTTAAAGTAAATTTTATTATTTCGTTGAAAGGTCACGCTTTTTGGTTGAAGATTCATCTATTTTGTTAGAAATTGTATCCTTCATTTTAGCTAAAAAAAAAACTTTTTTCAAAATTGAACTATCTCGTTGAAAATTTTTTATTTAGTTGAAAATTATTATTTTTTTAACTAAAAATTCAACTATTCCATGTTTGGTTGTACAGTTTATTTTCTTTAGATGAAAATTCAACTATCGCATTGGAATGTTAATCTTCTGGGTGTCTTAATTTATTTTTTTGGTTGAAAATTCCTTTAAAAATTGAAATATTTGTTTGAAAATTAATGTATTTTGCTAAATGTCCATCTTTTACGACAGAAAATTAATCTTCATGTTCGAGAATTTATATTTTTTCATGGAAAGTTATTTCTTTAGTTAAAAATTCCTTTATTTGGGTGAAATGTTAAATATTTTGTTAAAAATTCTTTGTTTTGTTTGGTTAGAAAGTCAATCTTTTGGATTGAAAATTGAACTGTATGGTTAAAAACTCACTTATCTAGTTGAAGTTTTTTTTCTAAATATAAATGTAACTATTTAATTATTGCTTGAATTGTTTGTTGTCTTTTTTTAGTCGGAAAATCATTCGTTTTGTTGTAAACTTTCTTTTTTTGAATGAAAATTCAAGTATTTCGGTTAAAATTAAAATTTTAGGGTTGAAAATTGAACTTTTTTGTGAAAAATGAATATTTTGGTTTAAAAATGCAACGATTTTCCAGAAAATTCTCAAATTTTTGAGGATTCATCTAATTTGTTGAAAATTCTTATTTTTGTGGTTGAAAATTAATTTTTTTAACCTCAAATTTAATTTATGCATTTTTGGTGAAAAATATGTATTTCTGAGATGAAAACTTAACTATTGGGTTTAAGATTAATTAATTTTATGTTTCACATAATTTGTGGATGGCCTCTCATAAAATTCGATGTGTCTATTGTCACTAAATGTTTTTAAATTAAATTTAGAAACATGTTTTTCGCATTAACATTATTGATGTTGTTCTTGTACCTAAAATAAAAATTAATAGCGTTCAGAGAAAATGAAAAAAATGTTTACGGAAAAATCAGGGAATTTCGAAGCTGGGATTTGGTGGCAATCCTGTTTTATTCCTTATTTATTGTTGATTTAAAATTATATAAGAAAAGTGGCAAGGATCAAGTCCCTTATCAGTTATCTGGCCGGCACTTTGATCGAGAAAAATAGAGATTTATCGGTCTTCAACTGAGAAAGCCACAGTGTTGGATTATACTGCGACTATTGCCTATGCCTATGTGACGAATGGCGTAATGCCAACGCATAATTCGCAACGTGGCTTTCGCGTTTGAGTCCGTCGTAGTTTCCAGACCTGAATCCGCTCATCGAAAAATAATCCCCACTCCCCTGTCCCGGCAGGTCGATTAAATCCAGAGATCAGTTCCGTAATCGATTAATATTAGATACAATTCAAGACACCAGCTTGGCTGAAACTAGTTTTAAAGGTTATTTATTGCAAGATTATTTGCAGATTGTACCATCGTAAATTTAAAATAGTTAATCTTTGAAAAAACGGACTTTAAATAAATCATCTGGGTTTATCTTCCCTAGAATTTGTACCCAGTTTTATATTTTTTCGTTACACGTCAAGCTTTTTTTTATATAACTAAATTGGATTTAAAAAAAAACTGCAAACAGTTGACAACTGTGTTAACTGTATAAACAATTTCCAAACTAGTCAGATGACAATATCTAATTATGAGCTTAATTATCACACATCCTATCTAAAAATAGATAGCGAAATTTTTTCACGCATAACTTGAAGTTTGTAAGATAAGGATTGAAGTCGCGTAATATGTTCGTTTCGAAAGTTATGAATATGTTTTGTATAAGTGAGTTCAGTGACATTTTGTTTTTTTCCCTTCAGCCATTACAAGAGAAAATAAAATTTCTGCTCGGAAAAATATTTGCATAGAACTAAAGAACCCGCTTGGTTCACATAATTTGTCGCATTTCACCAAAAACTATTTCAAAGTGAAGTAAATAATTTTAAATTAGAGAAAAATTTTCATTGAGACAAAAAAAAAACCATTTCTTTCTACTACAAAAATTTCTTTGAATCAAAGTAAGTATTCTTGGAAAGAGAGCCAATGAATATTTTTCTTTGAATCAAAGAATTTTTTTTCGGATGACCATCCATCTGTCATACTTTTTTTCAAGGAGGGGAAGTGATATGAAATGGGGGTTTGGGGAGGGAGGGAAGAGCAAGCGATGAGAAATAAGGGTTGGCTAGGG
>NC_046661.1:144188128-144201385 GCF_010883055.1 Belonocnema kinseyi | reverse complement strand
TGGTTCGCGAGGGGCAGTAGGGGAGGTAAAGCATGGGAAAGGGAGAATTGACTTACTTAATTTATTAACGTCTTAATATGCTTCGAAAACCTTTTTTTTTTTGCAGTCGCACGGTGCCTACTTTGACTAATTTTCTAGATTAGTTTAAAATTGAAAGCAGATTTTTGAGTGGGTTGTGACTTTTGCTCCGAAACGAGTTTTTAATATAATATGTGTCTAGATGTGATCGTAAGGCTTTTGCTCTGCGTACCTGCATTGGCGACACGACCGAGGTAAAAATCGATACATCCGGCATGACGTTATTGCGTCATTGGCCTGTCCCGGAAATCTTATTTATCAAAACAATAATATTTTGAAACAATTATTAAATTAATTCAACTTTGATATGATTTAGTCGAAAATTGGAGTTTTTTTGATGTAAAGTCAGGGTTGCTACAGATCCAGGAATTCTGGAAAATCAGGGAATAATCAATAAACTGAAATTTAATTTAATTTTACTACTTTGTTGAAAATGCGACAATTTTGTCAAAAAATCATTCTTTTTGGTTGAAAATTAACTTTTTTTGTGGAAATTTTCACAAAAGTCAACATTTAGGACACCTTTTTTTCTTAATTGACTGCAAAATCTTGTTTTGGTTGAAAGTTCAACTCTTTTGTTAAAAATTCGTATTTTTGGTTGAATTCGACTGTTTTTGGTTTAATATTAAACCATTTTTTCATCGACATATTGGCAATAATTATTTTTTTTCGTTGAGGATCCATCTTTTTTTTTGAAAATTCAAACTGCTTAGTTAAAACTACTTTTTGAAAATTCATTTATTTAAATTATTCATCATATTAGTTGAAACGCTTTCTTGTTTAAGTTAAAAATGAATATTTTAAGCTACAAATTTAACTATTCCTTTGTGGTCATTTGTCGCACAATATGAATATTCTTAATGACTAATGATTCATCTTTTCTGTTCAACGTTAGTTTCTTTCCATTGCAAATTAATTTTTTAACTGAAAACTTATCTGTTCCATTTTTTCTTGAAACTATATTTCTTTAGTTAAAAGTTTAACTACTTTGCTTAAAATTCATGTATTTTGTTAAAAACGCATCTATTTTGTTAGAAAATTGTTCTTGTTTGTTGAGAATTTATTTGTTCAGTTAAAAAAATCATTCTTTGTGTATTTTGATGGAAATTTATCCTTTTTTATTCAAAATTTGCCTTCTTTGAAAATCCAACTATTTTGTTGAAAGTTCATTTTCCCTTGGCCAAACATTATTTTTTTAGATTTATAATGTGACTTTTACATTTTTGCATGGAAATCTATCCTTTTTAGTTTATTTTATTTAAATATATTTGTGGCTTTGAATTTTTTCATGTTGGATGCAATCTTTTTTCTTCATTGACAGTAAAATCATTCTTGGTTGAAAATTGAACTCTTTTGTTAAAATTTTTTCGTTTTTCTATGATAATTAATCTGTTTTGGTTGAGGATTCAACTAATTTTTTTGAAAAATCGTATCATTTCGTTCGATTTTGCATTTTTTAAATATAAACATATAGAAATATTTTTTGAGTGAAAATATCAACTTTTTCTTGAGAATTTATTATTTTGTTAGAAAATTCATCTTATTTTTGAAAAAAATTAGCTATTTGGTCAAAATTCGATCTATTATTCTATATACTTATAAAAAAAAAAAAATTATGGCGGTCAGAGAAAATGGAAAATTGGTCCAGGAAAAATCACTTTATTTCAAAAATGGGATTTTGTAGCAATCCTGAAATTGAAGCTGAAGGTGGATTAAGGGATCTACAAGCTGGAAAACTTTCCCACTTATCGAATTTGCTAATGTGTGACCCAATTTTTGACTCCACTGGGTATCGAAATAATAATTTGCAGCCTCATCTCGTTGCACGACCTTCGAGTTTGCGATTTACGATATTGAAACTTCTGGCACTACTGACAGAATTACAATAGGCGGGATTTATGAAAATTACAATTGAACTTCAAGGCAAATTCTCTTTCATAATCAACTTTGAACCATTTTGGATGAAGAGAGGGCTTGGACTAATTAAAAAATTAAAATAGTATCAGTAGAAGCATTTTTGAAAAATAGTAGCAAAAAAGTAACATGCAATTTTTGAAATATTAAATATAGTTTCGAAATCCTGCAGCATTTTTTGAAAACCCTTAAAATGTTGAAATTTCTTGAAATCAGTTAAAATCCCTTGGAATCTTTTGAAATCTTTTAAATTTTCAATTTTTCTGATGGTCATTATATTGTTTTAATCAAGTTATCGATAAAGCTTCTTAGCAAACAATTTAAAAAAAAATAGTATCAAAATACTTGCATCGTTAAAAAAAGTGAGATCGAGGGACCTAGTGGCTGAAATTGCTTGTGATAAAAGGTGGCAGCGGTGGGGTGCATCTACTTTCCTCTATTAATTCCTTTTATTTCGCTCATTTATTTTTTTATTTTCCAAAATTCGATCTTGTTTCCTTAAGAAGTATTTATAGCTCCTTAAGACATTTTTTTGAGAATCCCGCAGTGAGAGTGCAGTTTTGCATGAAAATGGCGAAAGATCATGCCCCTCGAAATGAGTCCCGGAAAGGGTGATTTTATCAGTCCCGACGTCGTTCGTCTCTGTGGCTACTTTGAGCGCACTGGTTTCGTACAAGTCCGAGACCCGGAGTTTATGCTTTGTTGTTGGTTCTCTCGTGTTTTTCGTTTGGCCTCGTTCCTCAGTCTTCAATCAATGTGTGAGTGTCTGACTCACACACACATTGTATGTGATACACACACTATTCCTATTTTGCATTCACACGGATAAGCTGTGCGCATGCCTCTGCGCATGTGTGGCCGCGTGGGTGGGGGAGTCCATTAGTGTGCGTGTGAATCACACTATTAAACACACACCTACATGTTCGATGAAAGAGAGACAGAGAGGGGAATATCCTCGTATTCTTCATGCTCATCCTCTCCCCACAGATGCAATTCAGAATTCACTCTACGCGAGAGCTCAACCCTTTTCTGCACGAAAGTATAACGTTGATTGCAAAATTTTAGGTCGAAAAAAGCTTTTAGATTTTTGTTTTGTTTTTTGTTTCAAATAAAGCTTCTAAATAGTTGAAGATTTTTTGAATTTTTAGGCTCACTTTCTGCTCAAGCTTTTGTTCTACGAATGCCTTAGATTTAAAGTCTTAAAGGGGAACGTTGATTTCAGTCTGAAGACAAATTTTAAATAAGATTTTAATTATTTTAATTATTAAGTTTAAAAAATAGTAACTAAAAATAATAATGAAAACTTTAAAGTTATTATTTTAATAATTTTAAACTAAACTACATTTTCGTTTGGAAGCGGTTATTCTTTTGTTAGATTGAAGCATTTCTATAATTTAGTAAGTTTTTATATATGAAAATAAAGTAAAAATTGAGCACATGGAGAAACAAAATTTATCAGGTTCTCGCACAGATTTGATTAAAAAACCACTCTACACCTGGCCTTTTAGCGATAAAAGTGCATGTCCATTAGGGTAGCCATTTTAAAACTAAATTTTTGTTTGAAAAGTTTTACCTGCCAAATTGATACCTTTTAAGAAAAGGCATTTAAGGAGAAAAATTCTTTTTTTTTCTCTAAAACATTATTTGCCAATGGCAACCCATATTCGAAAAAAAATCGGCTGTAAAAGAAAAAAATGAATAGATTGAAATGTTTTTTAAATTAAATTTAGCATGTAAAATTGTGTAAATATAACATTTTAAATACTTTTTTTTTAATATATTGTTCGCTTTTTTCTTGATTTTTCAACATAAAATTGAACAACAATACAACTTTTTAAAATTGAAGGAAATTGAATCTTAAATAGTTGGAAATTAATGTGTTAAAAATTGAACTATTAAAAATTCAATTTTCAACAGTTTAGTTTTCAACAGAAAATAAAAAAAATTTCTACCGTTTGAAATTCAAGATTGAAAATTGAATTTTTAATCAATTTTGAACATTTAAGACTTCAATTTTTAAAAATTGGAGAAAATTGAAAGTTGAATTCGCAACTGTTCAAAATTAAAAATTTTATTTTCAATTGTATAAGATTAAATTTACAACATCTTACTTTCCAACAAAGAATTAAAGAAAAACTAAAAATTCCTTTGTTGAAAATTGAAGAAAATTACATTTTGAACTGTTCAAAATTACAGTAGTAATGAAAGTTGAATTATTCAAAATTGTATTTTCATCGGTTGAAATTGTAACGCTGTAATTTTCTACATTTGAACATTCAAATTTCTTCAAGTATTAATAGTTTAATTTTTAGTAGAAAATTGAAAAAGGAATTTTATACTTATGAAACTTAATTTTTCTATTCAAATTTCAGTAGTTGAAAACTCAATTTTTTTAAATTCAATTATATTCCAGTTTCAACAGTTAAATATTTTAGAGTCAAATTTTCAACATTTGAAAATTGAATTTTCAACATTTTAATTTTCAACAGGTTCATTTTTATCAGAAAATAAAAAATTGAATGTTCAACTTTTAAAAATCGAACAAAATTAAAAGTTTAATTCTCAACTGTTCAAAATTAAAGAATATTTCAAATTCATTTTCCAATTGTTTAAAATATAATTTTTTTTCAATTATCGACATCTTACTTTTCAAAATAAAGTTGTGAAAAAATTAAAAATTTAGTTTTCAAAAATGTTTGAACATAAAATTAATAATTTAAATTTCAAACTATTGAAAATTCATTTTAAAAGTTTAAAATTGAAGTCAACTGAAAATTGAATTTGCAACTATTAAAAATGGAAGAAAATTGAAGATTAAATTTTCAGCTATTGAAAACTTAATTTGCTTCAAATATAAACTGTTTTAAATTCACGTAAAAAAATAAATTATATATATTTTTTTAGTGTTAAAAATCTAATATTTACATAATTTTGCATGATTTAATTAATTAACTTTTTAATTCATAAAAAAGTTTTTCTTAATTTATTTTTTTAGAAATTTCGGAATGTATGAAATTGAAAAAAATCCCAACTCTGACCATCTTGCAAAATTGTGAACTTTAGAAACTACATTATTTCAGAAAAAGAATTTGATTTTCTTCTTAAAGTATGAACTTTAGAAGTTATATTATTAGAGAAAAATATTGTAGTTTTTCGTGACCGATGATTCTTGTTACTTTTTTTATCCTAATCTTTTCGTATATAAACGTCCCACTTTCCTGATAAGAAAAGCGGATTTTTCCATTTTTATTTAGAAATGAATTTTAGAAACTACAGTATTAAGGAAAAATATTTCTCCTTTTGCAGCCGGCATTTTTTAATTTTATCTTTATTTATCATAAATTGTTAATATAGATAATATTTTTGTTTGTTAAAAGAGGACATTTAAAAATTTTTATCTGAAATAGTTCCCGGTTAAATGGGTTTAAGATAAGAAAGGCAAGAGAGGAATGATGAAATTCCTTTTTCTAAAAAAAAGAGTGAAACCGAGTCCCAAAATAAGTGCTTAAAAAAAATTAATTTGAAAGCCTTAAATTTAAAAAAATTAACTTAAGCAACAGAATATTTATTATTTGAATAGAGACTCTTCATATAAATAATTCAAGTTTTCTGAATATTATGATTATTATTAATATATAGAAAGTCTAAAAGAAGAGACTCATTAAATTCAAGATAATTTTTTATCACCCGTATAATGTAAGTAATTTAGGCAATGAAAATAATGAAGAAGCTTTCGAATTATGCTTAATAATGATAGGACTTGGAGAATTTAAAGAGTGAAGTTAAAACGTTTCGTTTATTCCCCGAAGCCCTAAATTTGAAAATTTGTTTAATGAGCCCTACACAAATGATGCGTTTTTCTTTTATTTCCCCATTATTATTCACACACCTGGCAGATATAAACAACATGCAGAACTAATGAGAACGAATGGGAAAACAATTCTGAAAGCGAATATCGCTAAGGGACAAAGGCTTTTTTCAGAGAAAAATTCACAACTATAATTATAATACTTCTAAAAATAAATAATTATCCCTCAGGTGTATATAATGTGTATTCATGTGTATGTATATATCAGCCTTGGACGAGAGCGGCATGGGTGTGTCTGGAAAACGCTATACGCAGAAGCGTTTCTAAGTTTTCCATTCTTTAAAAAAAAAAAAAAACTGAAAATTTGATTTCAATTGAAAAAATATTTTTCGAACCAAAGAATGGGAAATAATTTAGAAAAAGTTTTATGAGTTTGCATTTTGAGATAAGGTTGGAAGCTTCCTTAATTTTGTAATCCTACGATTTAATCAGATAAGGGAAAAAATAAATCCTTTCATACGTGGGATGACCTTTCCCATGAGAAGCCACACCCGATCGATTGGACGTCTCGTTAAAGATCGCAAAACTCGCCTTTCATCCTCTATTTCTCTTTCTTCCCTTTCTTCTTTCTCCTCTTTGCCCCTTTCTCCTTTTTTCTCCTCTTCCATTCCCTCCTCCTTTATTCATTTCTTCCTTTTTTATCATTCTTCATTCTTTTCTCTCTTATTCCGTCATTCGCCATCCATTCGTCTCCCCCCCCCCCTCCCCTTCTATATTCACAAAGTTCTGAAGGTTGTCTGAGCGACCTTACTCTGCAGAGATAAGGGAACGATTAGATTTTAAATCTCGAAACTCTTTACCAAATAAGGTAATTGTTATTTCATTTTCCCGGGGTAATCATTTTATTGTGAAGACGCATCCCACCGCTTCCAATAATAAGACAATTTTCGTTCTCGAAATATTACTTTAAAATACACAACGGGAAGACGATACTGAGGCAGTTGGGATTCGTGTTTTTTTAATTTTGTTTCGAAAATTCGACTTAAAACTGCTAGCGCGCAGGGTTCATTTTACTTTTACAATTCAGTCAGAAAAATATTTGTTTTGAATTTAAGAAATCGTTTCTTTCACATTTTTTTTTTTTTATTTAACCAGCAATAACTTGTGGACAAAGAGCAAGTTTTAAAAACCCCATTGTTTTGTTTGCATTTAAAAATAATGCATGAATTTCATTTGGACGGAAATAGAAAATTAATTAATGCAGCCTCACGTGGCTTATGTGAAACGCTCCACGTGATGTAACATTTATATACAAGAATATAGGATCAGTCTCCATTCAAGAGAGTACGGAAATAATACTACAATTTAATTGAATAATATATATTTACCCAGGGTCACTTTTTTCTTAAACCACTTTTTAGTCACTTTTTTAAATGAAAAAAAAATTCTTCAGCTTACAGAGATGTTAAGAATTTTTTCCAAAAAGAGGGATTAAATTTGAAAAATTGGGAAGCCTTTTGTTGACCTTCAGGAATGTAACAAAATTAAAATTCAAGAAAATTAAAAAAAATGTGATTAATTTTTTTAAGCTGTTTTTAATTTACCCTGAATTCTGGGCAATACCCTTGAAATATATTAAATTTAATTTAGATTTTCATTTTTTTTAGATTCATCCTGAAGACTGAAATTATTTGGAATTCTCTTGAATTCGTATAAATTCTTTGAAATTGCCATGTTTGTTTTTTTAATTTTCTCGGAATGGTTTCAAACTATTAACTCAATTCTCAACAGTTAAATGGATTAAAATTTTTTTTTAGTAACGCTTAATTCCTTTAAACTCACATTGAACTCTTAGTCATTTAATAAAATTTGTTTGAATTCCCTTTTATTTTTTTAATTCAATTCAAGCTTCATGAATTCAATCAATTTTAAAAGTATTTAAAAATCGTTTGGAATTTATTTATTTTTTTACTTATCTTGAATCTTGATGAATTTAATCGAATTTGTCTCATTTCGCCTGAATACCTGTGAATACATGAAAATTGTACTTAAATCATTGGTTTATTTTTTCAATCAATTTTGCTTAATTCACTCAAATTCTTATGCTTTTTTCTTGAATTCTTACAAATTCACTCCAATGTTACGGAAATCAATGTGATTTTTTCAATTTATTTAGAAATCATCCTGAATTAAAAAAAAATCTATTTCATTTATTTGAATTCTCCCTATTTCTTCTAAATTTACTTTCATTTTATCGAAATAATTGGATTTTTTCAATTATTTAGAATTCTTTTAAATTGGGTAGAATTTACACTGAATTCTTATTAATTCCTCTTGAAATCTTAGTAAATCTTTCTGAATTCTTTTAAATTCTTTGGAAATATCTGGATTTTTTTCAATTTCCCCTAAAATCCCTTATATTTTTATATTTTCAGTAAAAGTTTACTGAAGTCGATGGAATATTTTGAATTTTCATTTATTTATCTCAATTTATTTGAATTAATTTACAATTTACCATGAATTTTTATTATTTATGCTAAATTATTTAGAATGCTTTGGAATTCTTTTGAATTTATTTGAATTCCTCCCATTTCTTCTAAATTCAATTTTATTTTATTGATATAAATGGATTTTTGTTTAATTATTTATAATTCTTTTGAGTTACTTTAAATTCAATCAATGGAACATTTTGAATTTTATTAATTTTTTTAATTAATTTGGATTCATTTATAATTTAACATAAATTACTATTAGTTTATCCTGAATTATTTAGAATTCTTTTGAATTGGTTTGAATTCACCCTGAATTCTTATTTATTTGCCCAGAAATCTTAGTAATTGATTCCGAATTCTTTTAGTTTATTTGAAAATCTCTTGATTTTTTTAATGCTTCCTAAATTTTTTGTAATTAATACAATTTTACTGAAATTAATGGAATATTTTGGATTTCTTACCAAGTTTTGAATAAACTGCAATTCTTTTATAATTTACCATGAATTTTTATTAATTTATCCTGAATTAGTTTGAATTATTTGGAATTCTCTCGAATTAATTTTCAGTTTTTCCTGAATTCTTCTAAATTATTCACCCATTTCGTTGAATTAGATTTTTTTAAATTCGCCCTCAATTCTTCTATACTTACATTTATTTCTTACGCATTTCAGCAAATTCTTTTAAGTCCCCTTGATTTTTGTTTAATTAACTAAAAATTTAATGTCCCTTTTTCAAGTTCTTTTTTCTTAAGACACTTTATTATTTTAGACCTGTTCACTTTATTTTATTTCAATCACTCAAAGAGTGAGAAAGGAGGAAGAAGTAGATGTTTTTGCGCGAAGTGACAAAAGTTGCGAAAAGTAATTAAGGAGGAATGAGTAAATTTTTTCTCTATTACGAGGTTCGTTATCGTGGGAAAGGGAAAAGATGATAGCGGCTAGAGAAAAAGGCGTCATCTTGGCTGTCGTCTCTCAATTCACTCGCCGGAAGCTCGAACGGAGAACGATGCATACATACAAGCTTGTTTAATTCGACTCACGTCGGGCCTTGTTCGCTCTTCGCTTTGACGTTGACGTTTCTTCGCTGCAGATGCAATCCTTGTCACAAAGCCAGTCAGTTCTGCAGAAACCAAAAATTCCTGGAAAATCAGAAATGGAATTTCAAATTTAACTTTAAATTTTAGACCAACACGCATTCATAATTTCACTGAAAACTCTCTAGTGATATATAAAGAAAAAAATTATTAATCACTTAATTGACGGACTTAAAATCGATGTTTTGTTCTAAAACTGGTACAAGCAAATAATTCCATATTCATCATGAACGTATCGAGTTCCACCTGAATTGAAAAACTTTTTGGTCCGCCATTTTGAATTTCTCAATTTTGACCATGGATTTTTCATCAGTGAACTAAAAAATCCCTTAGTACTGATTTTCATTCAAATCGCGTGACTTTTGGTCTGCCATAGTAGATCCGCCATTTTGAATTTCGTAATATCAAATTTACATTCGTTATCAGCGACCAAAAAAACTATAGGACACCCAGTTTCGTGAAAATCCATTGAGTTTTACAGGAATTATTCAGATAAGATAATCCCCCCCCCCCTACCCCTCCTTCCGCTTCACCGATACTCTCTTTTCAGAATTCCCCCTCACTTTCCCACTTTTAATTCCACTCTACTTCACCTCCCCCTACTCCCAATCTCATAATCTTCCTCCCTTACTCCCCCTCTCGTAGTCGAAACCAAAACTGTAAGGGAATATTTTGTATTTCTTGTTTAATTCATTTGAATTCATTTAGAATTCTTATTCATTCATTTTTAATTATTTTGAATTCTTTGCAATTCCTTTTAATTCTTTTATATTGACTTTAAGTTTAATGAAGTCAATTGAATATGTTAGATTCTTTTTAAATATGTTTGGAATTCATCCTTAATTCTTATTAATTTATTCGGATTTCATTTTAATCCTTTTTTAATTGTCTTGACTTTTTTATTGTCCATGCATTCTCTTGATTTTTTTTTAAATTCACTCCAATTTTACTGAAATCAATAGAATATTTTGTGTTTTTTTTTTAAATTTTATTAATTTGTATTCATTTGGAATTCACAACGAATTCTTTTATATTATTTTTAAATTTTTTCAATTTATTAGAATTGTTTGAATTAACCCTGAATTGTTTTTACTCACCCGGAATTCGAAAGAACTTAAGGTTAATTCTATCAAGTTTTTAATTTCATCTTCGGCAAAATATACCAGAATAGAAAAAATGAAAGTAAAAATATATAAATTTTGACGAATTAGCTTAATTTTTTATCTAAAAAATATCCATTTTTAATTAAAATCAGAATAGTTAAAATTTTAGTTAAAAAGGGTTATTTTCATCTTTTTTAACGAATTTTTAACAGTGTAGTTAAATTTTCAAACAAAAAGATTAAATTTCCATGAAAAAAGACGAATTTTTAATTAAAATTGATCAATTATCAGCAAAATAGTTCTATAGTTATCAACTGCATTTTTTCATTTAAAATAATAAACATAAAAAAAGTTGGAATTAAATAGTTGAATTTTCGACTAAAAAGATGAATTTTCAATCAAGAGTGGATAAGTTAAATTTGTAGTAAAAAAAAAAAAGAATTTTCAACGAAATATTTGTATCTTCAACCAAAGAAATACATTTTCAAGTAAAAAGATGCATCATTAACAAACGAAAAATTGAATTTTCAACCAAATTGAATCATTTTTGACCATAAAAATGAATTTATTTATTTTATTTTATTATTTAAAATTTCAAAAAATCTTGAATTTCGCAAAAAATACGAATTTTCAACAAAAATTTAATTAAATTTTTTTCTTCTCTTTAACCAAAAATAATGAATATTTTCAACAAAATAAATGAATTTTCAATTATAATGATGAATCATTGATAAACAAAGATTAATTTTTAATGAAATATGTAGTTGAATTTTTGATCAAAATATGAATTCTCAACGAAAAATTTAATAGTTGATATTTCAACCTGAAAAGATTTTAATTTTAAATACCAAAAATACTGAATTCTGCAAAATTAAGACGGGTTTTCAACTAAAGCTTCATTTCATTTTTACAATCATTAATCAAAAAAAAAACAATGAAAAGAAAATTTTTTAACCATAAATGTAAAAGTTACGTTTTCAGCAAAAAAAAATCATAATAAAAAAAAACGAAATTTTAACTAAACGGATGAATTTTTAATCGAATACATAGTGAAGTTTTCAACTTTAAACATGAGCTTTCAGCCAAGAAGATTAATTTTCTACAACAAAAAAATTTATTTTCAATTGAAAAATATTGTTTTAATGCATTTTTAACAAACTAGTACAAGCAGTTGGATTTTGAACCAAAAACAAATATTTTCCACTAAAATAGACAAATAGTCGATTCTCTTCCGGCAACATATGCTGGAATAGAAAATTAAAATTCCAAAAAATACCATCATAGTAGATCTAACTAATTTTTTAACAATAAAATGAAAAATTCTAAAGAAGGAAGTGGCAACACTGGAGGCAAATAACGTTGCAAGTGCGACACACCTCCACAGTTGTCGTAGGTAGGAAACTGACTAGGAAGTCCGTCTATTGTTGGGAAGGTAAAATTTTTTTTTTTTAATTCCGGGACGCCGGAATTGAATTTTGTTATTTTAAAAGAACTGAAAATAAAATTTCTATTTGAATGACAATTGTTGAAACTGGGAGACGTGAATTTTCCAGGGACTGCTTGAGGCCGGGCTCTCTTGCATTATCGACCCTATAGCAACGGCAACGGAACGAATATCACTTTGCACTCTCGCTTTCGATTTGATGGTAGCGCGTTTTCCTGAGCCTCTTGAATTTGGATTTAAGAAGATCCACCATTAAAGCCCCTCCATTTTTTTCATTCAAGTCGACTCATTTTCGCGGAAAAAATAAAGGTTTAGGAAAGGGGGCTAAACTTGGCCCCTCCCGCCCTAAATCTTTGATTACACTCCAGGTCAGTTTCTCGGAGGCAGGGCGAGAGACGGTTGCGACTCGCCTCAGAAGGGCTGCAGTGAGCGAGTACTCAGTTGAGTATATTGCGCATATTATGCATTCAAATTGGAAACGGTTCAAGAGGCCCTGACTGTTTACGTTTCGAGGGTACCGATTTAGTTACAAGGCCAGTGCGAGACAGCTGCCGAAACTGTTATTATATGAGATTTCGAGTATAATTAAATTGAATTGTAATTTAATACAAAATAAAAAAACTTTAATTTGAATTCTTTTTATTCTGAAGATTTTGCAGTCCGAAAAATTATTTTTCTCTGATGAAATTGATATCAATATCCATTTTTCTATATTTGCTTTGGCGAATTTAAAAGCCGTCCTTTGAAATGAACTTTCGAGCTTGTTTTGTGCTTCGGGGGTGCAAAAATAAAAGTTTTCCGTTAATAAATCTTGTCGTCCGTTGTCGTTGTTTACTTTTTCGGGGGGGGGTTGTAGGGGAAATGTATGGGGTGGGGGTGATATTCTCGCTGCTGGCGCTATTTGTCCTATTTTCGGCAGCGCCCCACCCATATTTCGACTCAGCCCCACCCCTTTCCTTTTATTTCATTCCGATTTTACCCCAGCAGCAGACTACTTATAAGAATGAAATTGCAAAACATTACTTTTATTGGGATTTGTTTTAATTATTATTTTTTATATTTTCTCTTATTTATTTTGATTTTCTTGTATATTCATATATTCCTTTAACATCGTCCAAATTCTTTAAAAATTCGTCCTACGATATAGAAATGATTGCCGTTTATTTTTATTTAATTAAATTTATTAGTTTTTTTTAAATTCGGCCAGAGTAAAAAATGAAGAAATGTTTGTTTTTTACAATCCTTAACGCTAATTATTAACTTGTCACATTAATTATTAAATTACAAAATTTCTAAACTTCCAAAATCGGTACTAAATATAAATT
>NC_046661.1:144178487-144188028 GCF_010883055.1 Belonocnema kinseyi | reverse complement strand
TGTTTGCCTTCAAGAAAGTTGTTTGCATTACCTGGGGGACTCGAAGCGTGACGCGTGATCACGAGGAGAAAGTTCGCGAAATAAACTACGAAGTACAGAAAAACTAGCGAAGGACGATCTTTTTTTCGTAGCGTTCTTCGGATTTTTTTTTTTAGTGTAATTGAAAAAAAGATTCAGTCACCAGCATCAAACTTAAAAAAATGGTCTTTTTTATTTTAGGGCATCACGCTTTGATTCACAATTAATTTTGAATGTGTCAGATTCTATTTTAATGATTTTGGAAAAAAATTTCACGAAGTTACAAGTATTATTATTTGTATGTCTATTAAAAAAAGCACTAATTTTTTCTTTAATATTCTCTAGTTTTTTTTTTTATATCTAATTCAGATATTACCAGTTTTTCCATAAGAAGAAGTCTGGACTTAGAAACCATCCGATGAGACTTAGATGTTCAAAAATTGTTTAAATCCAATTTTAATGTTTTTAAATGAAAAAGTACTTTCTTGGTAAATCAGTATTGAATTAAAGTAAAATTAATTTAAAGGTATTATTAAAAACAGTTTTCAAAAATTATCGAGGAAGAGTGTGAAAGATTTTAAGGCAATTTTTTTAATTTTGCAAAATTTTAAAAATATTCTGGAAAATTTTGAATAATTTTTCAAAATTGGAAGGTTTAGAAGGTCTGACAAGATCAAAAACTAATTTTCTTACGATTCGTGTGCAAATTTTTAATGATTTTTTATTTTGAAAAAGGAACTTTACGATAAAAAAATCAAGTAAATTCAAAATAATATTTAGAAGAATTGAAGTAATTCAAATAGAATTTTAAACTTGAACAAATTTTCAGAAATGTAGATTTTTAAATATTTCAGACAAAACTTTAGAGTTTAGAAGCTTTAAAAGAATTTCGGAAGGTAAAAAAATTTCGAAAGAATAAAATTTTTTCTTAAAACTGCTGGAAAAATTTAGAAGATTAGAAGTCAGTTTTTCTAAATTTTGAATGATTTTTCACAATTTTAAATAAATTTACTATGTTTTAAATAGGTTATTAATATTTACAAACTTGGAAACATTTCCGAAAATTTATCAAATATTTCTTGATTTCTTGATTTCTTGCAAACTTCTAAATGCCATCTAAATTGAATAAGGTTTCTTTTAAGGTACATTTGAAACAGTCAAATTTTCTTTTCTCAAAAATCTGACAAAAGTTATATTTATATCAATTTAAAAACAATTATTTTGTATTATTTTGTGTTCTTTATGGCTTTAAATTGGCGAATTTCAATTAGTTCAATTACTTCAATATTTGTATGACTAAAAAAATATTGGAAAAGCGTCCATTGTAAATAAAAATATTGATTTATTTCTAGAAAATACTTCATCTTAAAAAAAAACCTTTTTTTTATTTAGAAAACGTCTACCTAAAAACCGCGATTTTATACTCCCAGTTTTGTAATTCCTAGAATAGCTGGTCCAAGCAATTTCTCAGGAGGCAGGGCGAGAGACGGTTGCAACTCTCGCCTCGGAAGGCCACAGTGCGCGATTACTCAGTCGAGTATATTGCGCAATATTATGCATTCAAATTGGAAACAGTTCAGGCGGCCCTGATAATGTTACGTAATATGTTAAATGAATGCTGAAGATTCCAGGGCACTAAGAATGTCATCTGCATTGCAGGAAGGAATCGTCACGTTCAGGAGGGAAATGTAGGCGAATATATTGATGTGATGAAAAAAAAAAAAAATTGAGGATCGATGAGAAATGCATTTTTTGTCCTTCGGGGAATCGAGAAGTGTCCTTTCGTCAACAAAAAAAATTGATAGTGCGGGTCATGTTCGTGGATATGAAGTGAACTACGGCGTGAAAGTGAGAAAGTAGAAAAACGAAATTCCGTCGACTCTGGAGAAATGTGAAACTAAAAGAGGAAATAAGATACGAGATGGAAGCGCAATTCGAAAGGGGTGACGGCGATTTTGAAATTGGAAATTTGAGGAAAATTGATAAAATTTTCTCGAAGGATTTTCCAGAGAGAAGGAAAAATAGAGGAAATTTGTAATCTTGAAAATTGAGGGTTTAAAAAAATCTTTTAATTCTTTAACTTTAGCCGAGTTAAAAACTGGAAATCGATCTAAATTTAAAATACATTCGGATTCGAAAGTTTTGAAAGGATTCGAATTCGAAAGTATATCAAATTTAAAGCCATGTACTTTTGAAAGAAGAGAAAATTGAAAAATTGAAAGCCCTCGACTTTCAAGGAAGCAAATTTGAATAAGGACTCTAATTTTAAAGATTTTATAGCAAATTGGAAGATTTAAAAATTAAATAAAGAGGCGAATTTTGAAGTATAAATTAAATATAATAATATAATATCAAACGTTTTCTAATCAAATTGGAAGAATTAAAAATTGGACGCATTTGCATTTCAAAGAGTAATAATTTGAGAGCCTTCGAAATTTAAAGCATTCATATTCAAAAGCCTTTCAAATTGAAAGCATTAAAATTTCAAAGCCTTAGAAGTTGAAAGCGTATGAATTTAAATGCATTTATTTTTCAATGCATTCTAATTTAAAATGACTTAATAATTTAAAAAAGAGTGGCCGCAAAACTTCATTTTCGAAATTTTCTGAATTTTCCTTGACAAATTGTCCATTTCCCCTAAATGAATTTGAAAATTTTAATTTTTGAGAAGTGAAAAAAGTGCATATTTAAAAAATAATTTAAACTTTTGTATATGCAGTTTTTTCTAGTGAACCCCAATGAGAAATTCTGCCTTTTTAATGAAATGTTTATGTTTCAAAGAACTCGAAATATTTACAAATTTGTAAATTTTCAAGGTTTGGTATGGGAATTTATACAATTTGAATGAATTCGAATTTCAATTTATTCAGTGTGGATTGATTTGAATGTTAAATTCTTCGCCAATTTCGAAGACTTTATGTTTCAAGGTGTTCAATAATTTTGAAACTTTGAAACTTTATAATTAAAAAAATGTGCAGTTTTTTCTGCGCAGTTCATAAATTAAAGAAGTCAGATTTTAAGATCAGAAAATTAATTTTAAACAAAAAAAAGGAATTTTAAATAAAATATTTAAATTTAAACTAAATAGTTGAATTTTTGACCCAAACAGATGAATTGCCATATAAATGTTAATAGTTTAATTTTAAACTAAAAAGGATCAATTTTCATTAAAAATGGATTAGTTAAATTTTTAGCTAAGAAAACTAATTTTTAACAACAAAAAATGAATTTTCGACCAAAATAGTTATTTTTAACCAAAGCTGAATGTGTATTTAATAAAATGATTTTTTAAGAAAGTAGTTCAAATTTGAACCAAGTAGTTGAATTTTCTACCAGAAAAGACAAATTTTGAACCAAATAATTAAATTTAAGGTTAAAAAAAATTTTTTTTGACAAAATAAGTGGTTCAATTTTCATTTTAAAAAATTAATTTTCAACTAAAGACACTGAATTTTCAACCAAACATTTAAAATCTCTACCAAAAAGATTAATTTTTACCCAAAAAGAATAATTGTAAAAAAAAAACACAAATTTTCAACCAAATGTGTGATTTGTCAACCAAATAGTCGAATTTTTAGTTAAAACCAATTATTTGCATAAACAGGTAAATTTTCAGTTAAAAAATTAATTTTTAACCAAAAAATCGACTTTAAAAAAAAATCGTTTTCGCTTAAAAATTGAAATTTTGAAAAAAAAATTTTGTTTAAAAGTGAACCTCTTTTAGGAAAAATTTCCTCCTTTCTAGTTAAAAATGCCAAATTTTGTTGAAAATTATTTTGTTTTTTATTTAAAATTAAAGTATTTTTTGGTTAAAATATTAATTAGGTAGAAAATTAATATTTTGGGCTTGAAAATTCCACAATTTAATAGAAAATTAACTTTTTTGTTAAAAAGTCGTCTTTTTTGTTTATTTAAATTGTTTTTTTTTTAAATTTAAAATTAAAACATTTCTTGAATGGAACATTAATTCAAATCACAACTTAAATTCTTGGGTTGTAAATTTGAATATTTTGAAGAAAATTTCAACTGTTTAGTAGAAAATTAACTTTTTTTCTTGACAATTCAAGTGTTTTATAGAAAATTCGTCTTTTTGGTTTATTAAAATGTTTTTTTCTTTAAAATAAATATATTTTTTTCTATAGAACATTTTCATTTTTTGTTGAAAATTCAACTGTTTTGTAGAAAATTTGTCTTTATGGTTTATTTTAATTGTGTATGATCTAAAATTATATTATTTGGTTGCAAATTTTAATCTTTTGTTCAAAATTTCACTGGTTTTTAGAAAATTCGTCTTTTTGGTTTATTTAGATTGTTTTTCATCTAAAATAAAAATATTTGTTAGTTGATAATTTCAATTTCTTATTGAAAATTCAACTGTTTGGTAGAAAATTAACTTTTTTGTGGAAAATTAATATTTTCGGGTCGATAATTAAAATATTTTGTGTTTTTGGTTTATTTACATTGTTTTTCATTTAAAATAATATTTTTTGGTTGATAATTTGAATCCTTTTTTGAAAATTCGAATACACGGTTGAAAGTTTTAACTACTCTGTTAAAAATGCATTGTTCTTTTCGAAAATTCATTACTTTTTGTGAAAGTTTCAAATGTTTTCTTGAAAAAATTGCATGTGTTTCAAACCACTTGTTCCTGAAAGTTCCAGTCAAACAAAATCCTCGACTTTGAAAATTCAATCACTTTCCTGTACATCCAAGGATCATCAACCAAAAAAAAATCACTGCATTGGACTCTCAAGTCTCGAGTTTGTTGGGAAAGCGATTGAAAAAATAAAAAAAAAAAAAACCTGAAAAATGTTAATTTAGGAATTTCGGAATTTAGTAATTTTGGAAGGACACGACCTTGATTAAATGCGAATTTTGCTTGGTCTCGACGAGGAAGGAAATTCGGCGCCGCGGATGGTCTAAGCCGAGCGAGCGGAGTACCGACAGTTGCAATTACAAGCCAGGCCGAACAACTGCGCGAACGGACGCGAGGAACGACGGACGTGAAATGGCCGAGCGCTCCCCTCGGCCCGAGGAATAAAGAAACGACCTGCCTTGCCTGCCAGCCTGCCAAACACTCGTCCAAAAACTCATTTAGTCTCCTCGAAAATTCGCTCCAAAAACTTTGGAAAAGGGGACTCTCCACGCGCTGGAAAACTCCCGGAAAAGTGTTCCCAAGTTCTCCTCGTTCCCTCGTAAAATTTCTTCTCCGTGTGACGCTTTTTGTGAAAAAAAAAAAAAAAACGAACGAACTCGTGAAGTGAGAAGTGGCGGACTAGTTTGTGAAGTGTTGCAAGTTCTTGAACGTTGAACCGTCGCCAGATCGTTTCTTGGAATTAGAAAACACCTGAAAACGTAGGTAGATTTGTGGAGAAAATCTCCGGATAAATGCTGTGTTTGTGGAAAGTTTGGCTATTTTGAGGTTAGATTGTGAAACTCCGTCGGATCATTTTTCTCTCTTTCGAGGCGAATTCTCGAAATTTGAGTGATGTGGATCTAAAGAAGTGGGGAAACTCTAGCCATCGTGGGAAATTCGAGAAAGGTCATTTCAGTTTGAGGTTAGATTGTGAAACTCGTCCGACGGGTCAAATGTCGGAGGGAATAGTGGAAATTGGATGAAAGTGGAAGTAAAAAGTGGGGAAATTGTAGGAATTGGAAATTCGGAAAAGTTGCTTTTCAACTTTTTGTGAAATTAAAAGTTCTGAGGCGGAAATTAATTCGGAGCAGAAAAGTACGCGTCAAATAGCAGCTCTTCTGTGAGTGATGTCTCGATGAAATTTCAACCTAAAATACTGAATCGTGAATTTAATGAAAATTCGGAAAATCGTCAAACCCTCCTCTTTATTTTGAATAAATTTTGTAAAAATAAAGGTGAGTGAATTTCGGTGAATAGAGTAAAATCGCTGTATAAATGAATTTCAAAACGTTTTATCTCAAAATTCACCGATTAAGTTTCGAAAACCAAAAACACGCAAATTCACATATATTATCAAATTTTTCATCAAAATATACTATTTATTCTCAGAATTCTCGATATTTAAGAAAGAAAAACTTGGAAAAAGTGATACGTTAACAAAAATATCCTACAAACGTTTCTTTAGCGTCGGTCAACATTTTGTTTATTATTCTCTAAAACAAACGAAGTTTTTTTATCAAATATTATTGAAATCATAACCCGAATGCGTGTAAACAAATAAAAAACTTGAAAAACAAAAATTATTTTACTATTTTTTATCATAAAAGCAAAAATAAAATTGTTAATCCGAATAGTCAGAAAAATAAATAAATAACTGTACATTTTTATTGAAACACATCGAGAAAATGTATTTTTCCAAGTTTTAATTTTTTAAATATGTTTGATAATATTCTCAGAATAAAAGTATTAAGAGATTCCATTTTCCTTCTCCCGCTCAACTCAAAACTTTAGTTTTTCTTCTAAATGATCAAATATATTGAAAAATGTAAGAAAATATGTATCGTGACATTTAATTTTCAATCAAAATTAGTTGTTTTTTTAACTATAAACAAAAATGACGAAACACTTAGCCCGAAAAGATCCCCAGTCAGAATTTTCAAAATTGTATTCCAAATGTAATAAATTGTTGAAAATTACAAATCGCAAGTTGAACTCGCTCCAAAATCCCCCCCCCCTTTTTTTAAATTCACTTTTTAAAAACTAGAAAAATGGAAATTTGCAAATTAAACAAAAAATCTAAAATAACAAGATTATGAGTTTAAAACTATGAAATTGTTAATCTAGGGAGCCGAATCTGCAATAAAAACAATTTTCTTTGCGAAAATTCACAAATTTGGAAATCATTTTTTCAGAAATTCAGACTCTTAGTAAGACCGGTATCAAGTCAGAAAAGTGTATCTAAATCATCTAAAATAATAGGAAAGGTTTTCTCTAATATTAATTTCACGTAAACCAATTATTTATTGTTTTAAAAAGTGTTTCGAAATTTGGCGAAAATTGCGGGACATCGTCCATGGCTTACTTTTTGAAAAAATCGTGTTTTGTGTTTTATAATTTTGAAAAATGTGTTACTCAAGTTTTCATTTGTGTGTTGCAATTATTTTTTGAAACAAAAAATTATGAAAATATCAAAAATTTGGAATTTGAAAGGTCAAAATGAAATTTTTTGAATACGGTTAGTTTGAAACACAAAACCCGAAAAATCAGAAATTAGGGACCAGGCTCGACAATAAAATCTATTTTTCTTGCAAAAATTCCGATAATTAGGGAATTTATAGAATTTTTAAGAATAATTGCGTCGTGGTACTTAGAAAATCGTGGAGCGTCATTCTCAGCTTTAGAAGTTTCACTCAAAGTTTCGCATATTCCTTGTGGAAGTTTTTTATTTTATAGTTATTATTACCGAAAAGTACATCAATCTCGATGTAAAAAAAATATATATTTTTTGAAAATATTGAAAATTTGAGGTAAATACTTCACGCTTTAAAATTGTTTAAAAATAATATTTATTTTTAAATCCTGGTTCGAAAATTGAAATAATGCAAATTTAAATGAGATTCCTGTAGTTCCAGTAAATTTTGTGTATAATTTTGTCTCTTGGTGTGGTTTTGAAACCTTATCCGTTTTGGAAGAAATGTTTCATCGTTTAAAATAGTTTTTAAAATTAGAATATTGAATTTAAAAATAGATACTAAAAAAAAATTCTTAAATAGATTTAGAAGGTTTCTAATGAACTTTAAATTTTTTCATAACGGAACAAATAATGGACACGATTTACTTAATCCTACTAATATTTCTTGATTATTTGCTTAAAACTAGGATTAAGATTAAAATTAATCCTTAATTAAATTGTTTTCTGTATTTTTCGATAAAAGAGTTAATTTTTTTCTCTCCAATATTTGAGATTGAGAAATTTAGTGAAAAGCGCTCAAACAAGAATTTTATATTGAAATCTGCAGGATAAAAAGATTAAAATTTAAATAATTGCACATTTTTTAATTTAAATTGTTAAAAAGTCACCTATTTGAAATTAAATGAATTCCAATTCAATTTATTGTAATTCAGAATTAGAATTTTAAATTTACCTGTTTCAAAATTATCGTTTAATGACATATTAATTTCTTTTTTATTTATTAGGGATTTTGTTCTGTTGGATGAATTCGTTTTAAAGCTAGAAATTGTATATTATCTTCATAATTAAATAATTAAAAATCTGAAATTCAGCCATTTTAAAATGAAGAATACAGATAATTTCAAGACAAATATTTTTTATATTAAACATTCCTAATTAGAAATTATTCCGTGTAGAACTTATTTAATTAAACTTTCTTGAAGTTGAAACGCTTTCAGTAATATGTACAAATTTATTCGATTTTGATAGGTTTTAAAGTTTTAAATTTAATTTTAAAAACTTCTAAATTTTCAAGCTTCCTTATTCATAATTTGTCCGTAAAAAACAATTTCATCAGTCGAACAAAGAAACTGACAATGGTTGGATCAAATGTTCGATATAGACATATACGTGTTCTTCATCAATATTGTATTATGCAGAGGAAATACCGAAAGACGAGTCCATGGCAAAGTCCCGTTTCAAAATGGATTCCGCGACGTGCTTTCTCAGCGTTGCTTCAAGAAACGAACGTACATTGACGCAAAGAAAACCTTCATTTTTTATCAGCTTCATTTTCTTGCTCCACCTTAAAAAAAAAAAAAAGGTTGAAATCCATTTTTTCACACGAATTTTTCAAAGGAAATTCCCATTAATAAGTAAAAGAAGCGAAATGCGTATATAAAAAAGGGTTTCAGAGTGTAGTTAAAAGGTTTAATTTTAGTCCAAACTTTGGCACTTATGTTCTTTTAGAATATTAAACTTTGGCGGTTATACCCTTTTGGAATTCCTAATGTTGGCGCTTATGCTTTTTTGGAATTCGAAATGTTGGAATTCTAAACTTTGAGGCCTATGCTCTTTTGGAATTCTAAACTTTGGCGTTAACGCTTTCTTAGAATTATAAACTTTGACGCTTATGCTTTTTTGGAATTTGAAACTTTGCCTTTTTTATTCTTTTGTAATTCTAAACTGTGGCGTTTATGCTCTTTTCAACCATAAAACTTTCATACTTGTGCTCTTTTGGAATTATAAATTTTGGAATTTATTTATTTATTGTTTTTGAATTCTAAACTCTCGCGCTTATGCTCTTTTGGACCATCAAACTTTTACATTTATGTTCTTTTTTTTGCTCTTATACTCTTTTCAAAATTCTAAACTTTGCCGCTGATACTCTTGGACCGTCAAACTTTTACACTTATACTTTTTTGGAATTCTAAAATTTGGCACGCATGCCTTTTTCGAATTACAAACACTGGCTTTTTGCACTTATTTTCTTTTGGAATTCTAAACTTTGGCGCTTATGCTCTTTTTTGCACTTATACTTTTTTGGAAATTCGAAACTTTGCCGCTTATGCTCTTTTGGAGCATTAAACTTTTACACTTATGCTCTTTTGGAATTCTAAAGTTTGGTACGCATTCCTTTTTGGAATTACAAAAAT
>NC_046661.1:144177298-144178387 GCF_010883055.1 Belonocnema kinseyi | reverse complement strand
TCTATAAAAAAAAATAAGCTCCAATCAGAAGGAATTAATGTCTGAACCTTCATTGAGTGAAGTTATTATCGAGGTTCTCCTACCCCTCCCTCCTCAATCCTTCATTAAAACAAGATTCGTTTTTATCAATAATTTGTCAGTCAGTAGAGCATGAGATTCTTATCTCAGAGTCGTGTGTTCGAACCCCACGCTGGGCACCAAATTTCTCATTTCAACAAAAAAATTGCTTATTTGTGAATTGTTAGAATGTTCGTAGATTTGTTGTAATTTTGATACGATTTTCGGTTTGATTTTTGAAAAATTGCGTAATTTAAAATAGACTGAGAGTCGATCAATAAGGGCGGTACTCGCACGTTGTTTCGCATTTAAGTGGCTGTCAAGTGTAGCTGACTCACGAATATAAATATAGTAATGTACGGTCTAAGTACTTTCATATCGCACCAAGCCTCAAATTTAGAACGAATTCTGTGTATTGGAGGTTAGAGGCTGCTTTTAAAATGAGAGAGAATCTAAAATCAGAGATGTTATAATCTTCTCTAGTTTGTATTCTGATTGGATAGTAAATTTCTGAATGAGATCTCTTCTTGACTTAAATACATTTTCCCTTTAAAACGAAAATATTTTCTACTTTCTCTTATCTATTGGACACATTTTTAAATGTACTTTTTAATCATTCAAACAAGCATAAGCGCCAAAATTTAGAATTCCAAAAGAGCATAAGTGCAAGAGTTTGATGCTTCAAAAAATCATAAGCGCCAAAGTTTAAAATTCCAAAAAACCGTAAGTGCAAAAATTTGATGCTCGAAAAGATTATAAGTGCCAAAGGTTAGAATTTCAAAAGAGCATAAGTGTAAAAGTTCGATGGTCCAAAAGAGCATAATTGCATAAGGCCAATTTTTGTAATTCCAAAAAGGCATGCGTACCAAACATTAGAATTCCAAAAGAGTATAAGTGTAAAAGGTTGATGCTCCAAAAGAGCATAAGCGTCAAAGTTTAGAATTCCAAAAGAGTGTACATGCAAAAAACAGAGCATAAGTGCCAAAGTTTAGAATTATAAGAAAGCATAAGTGCAAAAGTTAAGAATTCCAA
>NC_046661.1:144171286-144177198 GCF_010883055.1 Belonocnema kinseyi | reverse complement strand
CACCAGCGGTCGGCAGTAAAAAAAACGAGCCCCCCTCCCCCTGCTTTCTGTCACTTGTTTTCCAACAAAAAAAATGTCTAAAAATATCGCGATTTTTACAAAAAATAAGACTAACACATCCTTGCGGGCAGTTTGAATCGCTTGAATATCTGTATTAGAACTGAAAATAATATAGTTGCACAAAAAATTTTTTACACAAACGTCTTCAAGCTCATTAACGTAGAAAACTTTTAGCTTTTAAATGGCTGTTGTTTTGTTGCGCTAGCATTTTTTTAAACTGAATTGTTAAGCTTAAAAGGCAAATGCCTATAGTTTTCTTGCCGATAGCAGTTACAGGCCTCATTTGTCAGGCTCACAGGGCACTTTTTTCGCGCTCAAAGGATAACAAATTCATGATAAATTCAGAAGATTTCAGAAGATTTCAGAAAAATTCCAGTTACATTCAAAAGAATTCAAATGAATTGGAAAAAATGTTAAAAAATGCAATGATTTCCGTAAAACTGGAACGAATTTACAGGAATATAAGATCAAAGCAAAGAATTCAATTTGAAAAATTCAAGTCAATCCCAAAGAATTTGAAAGAATTCAGGGTGAATTCCAAGAAAAAATTTCAAATCTTTGAAACTACTAATTTCTAACACAAGAAGTGACTAATGATTAGAAAACAATTCAAAATAAATTCAGAAGATATCAAAAGAATTCAAGTTACATTCAAAAGAATTCAAATGAATTGGAAAAAATGTGAAAAAATCAACAAAAAAATTCACTGATTTCCGTAAAAATGGAATGAATTTACAGGAATATAAGATTAAAGAGAAGATTGAATTCAGTAACTTTAAAATAAGCTTAGAAAGATTCAAGGGAATTCAAAGAATTTGATGAAATGCCTAAGAATTCAAGGTGAGGTTAAGACCTCAGGATCAATTAAATAAAAACTTTTCAAATTAAAAAAAAATGCACTGAATTAAGTAGAATTGAGCGAATTTAAAACGATTCAAGTAAATTTTAAAAAATCCCAGGGAATCCCAAAGAATTCAGGGTGAATTCATAGAAAAATTTCGAATTTTCGTAACTCTAGATGAAGTGACTAATGATTACAAAACAATTCAAGATAAATTCAAAATAATTCAAATGAATTGGAGCAATTTAGAAAATCGAAAAAAATTGATTGATTACAATAAATTTTAAGTGAATTTATAGAAATTTAAAAGAAATGAGATGGTATTCATAAAAAATCAACCTGCATTTATAAAGCAATCAAGTGAATTGAAAACAATTTAATACCACGCAAAAATTACTTGAATTGGGTAGAATTGAGTGAAAATTTAGAAGAATTAAAAAGAATTTAAATGGATTTAGGATAAATTAATAAGAATTCAGGGCGAGTTAAAAATGAATTGTAAAAATATTTGAAAATCTTCGAAACCATACGAAATCACTCATGTCTTGTGAAAAATTCTTTGAAATCTATTAAAATATTAAAATCCCTTAAAATTATTAAAACCGCTAGAAATCCCTTGATTGTTTCAATGTTTTTAAATAAGTTAAATCTTTCAAATCATTTTATCAATTGACCTTCAGGATCCATTAAATTAACTTTTTTTTAAATTAAATCTTTTCATTGAATTCTTATACTTTGTCTGATATTCGCCTTTTCCTTAAATTTAATTTTTAATTTTTCAAACATAGGATTCGCTATAAAATACTAAATTATTAAGACTTTGAAATATAGAAAAGATTTAAAAAGGTCCAGTCATTTTTTCAAAATTCCATGACTGCGGATAATAATTCTTTGAAATGCTTGAAAAAATGAAATTAATTAGTGAAACTTTCCCCTTTTCTTTCCTCTTTGGTTTAAACGCGAACTAAATTAATAGAACCCAATAAGCGTATCAAACTATTTTTCGTTGAAAGGCGATTCTTCTATATTTACAAGACTATATTTTTAATTCAGAATTCATATTTTTTAGTTCATTTACAATTTGGATGAAGACATAACTATTTTGATGAAAACTTGTGTTTTTTTCTGGTTGAAAATTAATTTTTTTTTTATTGAAAATTAACTGTTCTATTTTTGGTCAAAAGTCGATTGTTTTAGTTAAAAATTCAACTACATATTAGATTTTTCATTAACACAAATATCTCCTTTCCAGTTCTATTCGTAAAAAAAATGCACCTCTTTGTACCGAAATTTCGGCACCTGTAACCACAGCCTTCTCTTTCATGCAAATTTAACCATTACATTTTTTTATTGAAAACTGATAGTTATAATTTAAAAATTGCACAATCTGATTGGAAACTTATGCATTTTTTTGTACATTCGTCTTCATTTCTTTGTTGCAAACAAAAAATTAATTTGGGTTCAAAATGTTTAGTTTTTAGCTAAAGAATTCATCTATTTTGCTAAAAAAATCCAACGGTTTTTTATTGAAAATTCAACTACTTGATAGATGGTTGAAATTCTTTATTAAAAATTAATTTTCCGTTTGAAGATGCATGATTTTCGTTGAAAGTTCGTCTTTTTGGACTAAAATATCTATTATTTGTGTAAAAAATTCAACTGTCTGATTAAAAAAGAACTTTTTAGTAATAAATTAACTTTTTCGATCAAATTTGTTGATTGTGTTGGAAATTCCTTTTTTTTACGAAGCCAACTGTTTTTATTTTAAATGAGAATATTTTTAGGTTGAAAGTTGAAGTTTGAAATTCAAAATGTTAAAATATTGAAAGAGTTGATGCAAGAATAGAGAAAGTACAAATGTATGATTCTTTTATTTATTTAATGTAGGCTTTCGATAAATTTTAAGCGATTTCGACAGATTTCGTAAATATTTCAAAACACTTTTAAGATTTCCAAAAATATCAGGACGCTTTTAAGGAGCTTTAAGGCTTTTGAAAATAAATTTAATTCAATTACATTTTTAAGGAATTTAAACGAATTTAAAGGATGTTTACATGATTAAAGGATTTGAAGATGAAGGTATTTATGGGGTTCCAAAATATTTAAACTAATTTAAAAAGGTTTCGTCATTTTTTAAGAGATTCAACGGATTTCAAAGAATTTCGAAACATTACCAGGTTTTAAAAATCCTTAAAAAGCTTCAAAATTTTATTTTACATTCTTCAAACATCTACAGGTTGCTTTACATTTTTCAGAACTTCTAAAAATTTTTTTAAATGATTGGAATTTTTTTAAATTGTTCTTAAATCCTGCAAAATTAAAAACATTTCTATAAGATCTCCCAGATTCATTTTTGACCATTTTCAAAATTGTTTTAAGGCCTTTCACAATTCTTAAAAAGCTTTTATTTTTGTAATTCGAAATCTGCAAAAATCTATATTTTGTCGATACACACACTTCGTTAAAATTATTTGAAATCATTACAAATATTTTCATTAATATTGAATATTTTCAAAAATTCTCAATATCGCTTCAACTTACAAAAAATTTTTATAAGAATAAAATGTGCTCAATATTTATTATACATCAAAACTCAACAATTTAACTCGTAAATCAAATTTTTGTTGTAAGGAAAAATAACAATTTTAACGTGCGAAGCTTAAATTTTGAAGTCTATGCATTTTTAAATTATTTAAATGAAAAATATACGCTTGAAAATTAAAATCCAAAATGGAAAATTTGTAAGTGAAAGATTTTCGAATTACAAAATGTAAACTGAATCATATCGCAATTGAAAACGATAACAATTTTACTAATTATTTTTAAAACTGTTGAAATCAAACTTGGACAGATTTTTTCTCTCTAAAATATGGTAAGATTCCCGGTCAAAAAATAAATTCACTGTCATTTCCCAGTCTCTATGTGGTAAAATATTGAACTTTGTTAAAAAGTAATCTTCTCTAGTTTGAAAGTTGAACTGCTTCGATCAAAATCGTCTATTTTGATTGAGAATTTATTGTTTTTTTTTTTTTAATTGACTGTCTTCTAAAAAATTCGTCATTTTGGCTTGAAGATTCGACTAATTGGTTAAAAACGCAGCTGTTTATGGTTTAAAAATCATCTTTCTTAATTTAAAATTTCTCTTCGAATATAAAAGTCAATTACTTTCTTAAGAAAATCTATTTTTCATCTTTAAAACTCAACTCTTACGTTGAAAATTCATCTCTTTTGGTAAAAAATAAAATTCATCATCATTAGAAACCGAAAAAAAAAAAATTGTATGAAAAGGGAATAAGCGGGAAAAATTGAAACTCCAAATGGGCATAATTAGCAAAGTTTGGACTGTCACCTAATTAGACTATTTTTAAAAAATTATGTTCTTTTTTAAGTTCCCGTTGAACTAGAATTTCGACACGCGTCCACAGCATTAATGGCGCATTATTGCACACGAGTTTCGAGGTCAGGAGTTGCGTCGGATTTCAATGAATTTGCCATTGTTTTCCTTTAATTACCGATTGTTTGCTTTTCATCGGACGCAGTGAGATTGCCACTTCTATGGGACGAAACATCACCAGAGCGAAGTAACAATGAAAATGTAACAACAATTATAAAAAGTGAGGAGTGTCCCGAGTTTAAAATTTAAATTCTCGATCATGAAGATATGAGGTGAAAGGTAGACTGTGAAGTCCCTCTTCCCTCATTGGTCGATTATTTCGAAATAGGGCCATAAATGAGCAGGTGCACGATACAAGCCGATTCCTTCCATTTTTTGTTTCTGTCATTTATATCTTCCAAATCAAAGAGGTCAGAATCCTGACTTTCCAATTTTAGGTTTTTGCTTTAAATCTGATCCGCCCCGTATAACCACAAACTCGGAAGTTATTGACGTAAGAATATTAAGAATGAAGGTTGTGTTATTGTACTGGGGGATCTGTAATTATGGTCATGAAATGGACTCATTTCGGAGGAAGAAGGAAAAGAGGAAAGAATAATAATTGTGATTAAAGCTGTAATCGTGTGCTTTGGTCTTGGTTCAATAACTTTTTTTGTTTTGTTTGGCAGAGTTGAAGGGTAACACGCCATAGGGGCATAACCCATATTTTTGCCATTTTACAAGAGAGAAAAAAACGTTCTAAAATATCGAAGTTTTAATTTAAAAAAAAAATGAGGAAGCACTTTTAAGATGAATCAGTGGACGTTGACAAGAAATCGAACTTTTCATTAAAAAAAAAAAGTCAGAATTAACTTCCTACCTATTCCATTGCTGAATTCATACAAAAAAGTTTGATTACGAAGTATTATTAGATTTCGATAAAATTGAAGGGGGAAATTTTTAAGCTCGAGGCGCGTTTTTTTTTTAATTTTGGCGATAATAAAAAATACAATATTCAGTTCAAAAGAAAAATTGAGTATTTACTTGTTTACTATTACATTGCTAAATCGAAAAAAAAAAACTTTGACTAAAAAATATTACCAAGCTTCGAGAAAATGGAAGTGGACGCTTTTTTCTCGCTAGATGGGCACATTTTATCAACTTTGGACAGTAGTAAAAAATGTAATTTTCAATTAAATAAGGAAAATACAAATTAACTTTCTACGTATTGAGCTACTGAATCGATACAAAAAAAGTTTATTCAAAAAAATATTATTAGGTTTCGAAAAAATAAGGGGAAAAGTTTTTTTTTCTATAGGAACACGTTTTTCTAACTTTGGACAGTGATAAAAACTCGAATTTTCAATTCAAATAAAAATTAATTATTTACTTTCTAACAATTGAATTGCTGAATCGAAACAAAAAATTTTTGATCACAAAATGTTGTTAGGTTTCAAAAAAACTGAGCGGAAAACTTTTTTTTTTTCCTTTGAGAGGAACGAGTTTTTGAAACTTTGGATGGTGACAAAAAAATCCAATTAAAAAGTAACAGAACACTACGCCCTTAAAACTCTTTAAACCTTGTTATAATTTCTGAAATACCCCAAACATGAAAATTCGTATATTTTTAAGCCCCCC
>NC_046661.1:144161430-144171186 GCF_010883055.1 Belonocnema kinseyi | reverse complement strand
TTTCCAACAAAAAAATGTCTAAAAATATCGCGATTTTCACAAAAAAGAAGACTAACACATCCTTCCGGGTGATTGAAAATAAATACAGAGCCTATCAATTACTGTTTGCAGTTTGAATCGCTTTAATATATGTATTAGAACTGAAGATAATATAGTTGCACATTGTTGTACTTTTAAGCAACAATTTTTATAATTTTTTAAATTTCTCAATTGCAACTGGTTCAAACCAGTTTTCCGCATACTCATGAATTTTTTCAAATTTTTTTCATCGCCCCTTGTATAAAAAAAATGCTCTAAACTTGACTGTTCTTAAATGTACCCAAAAATCCTTACTTTTTTTTACATTTTTCAGTCTGCTAAGCATAAAATTTTTGTTACATAAACGTCTTCAAGCTCATTAACGTAGAACATTTTCAGCTTTTAAATGACGGTTTTTTTGTTGCGCAAGCATTTTTTTTGACTGAGTTGTTAAGCTTCAAAGGCAGATGCCTACAGTTTTCTCGCCGATAGTAGACTCTTGCAGCAACCCTGCATTTGATCTAAGAAAAGAAGAATTGTAGAGACTAAAAATTGCATAACTAACGAAAACGAAATTTGTTTTGCAGGTGGATGCTTACCATGACCGACAGGCTGGAGAGTGAAGTGCCGGCGGGCGGGGACATTCAAGAACAGTGGGATTCCGTGGTTCCTCAAAGTTAGCGAAGGAAGGCAAAGTAGCAGGTGTGGGAAGAGAAGGTAGGAGGGGGGTTGTGGCTGTGAAAGAAAAAGGAGGAGAAGAAGAAGAAGAGGAGGAGGAGGAGGAGGAGGAAGAGGAAAAGGATAGGGGTCTCGCGCGCACGCCTGTGCGTGTGTTGTGCGTTGTTGCTTTTGTGTGGGTAATTTTCGGCCGCTTTGGCATCGTGATTGCCGCCGGTCCGTCCTCCCTCTTCCCGTCCCTCGGGAAGAAGGCCTGCCTGGCCATCCCTTAAAAAAGTGTCTCTCCAGCCGCGGCCGTGACGCATGTGTTTGCAGATGAGAGCTGGCAGCCACCTCTCGCGAGAGTGAGAAGGTTGGAAGGGGCAGGAAGGAAGGAAGCAAGGAAGCACTTCTCCAAGCAAGACTGTCGAGGCGATGACGAAGGATAGGGCTTTGTCACCGAATCCCGAACCACCTCATCTACGAGAGGAACACGCAGAAAGCTGGCAGACCTTCAAGATTTTCCTCGTCAGCGCTCAAGGTCGTCGTCATCGTCATCAGCGTCCGCATCAGCTTCAGCATCAGCGCCGTCATCTGACTCGCCGGGCTGGACAGCATGATGACGGCGGCTCGAAGTCGCGCCAAATTATCACCAGGATCATCAGCAACAACAACCCCAGAGCGAGCGCAGAACGAAGACGACGATGCCTCTTTAAGGTTCGATCACTTGACAACATCCCATCACATCACATGACATGACATGTCATGTCATGTCCGAGAATGAGCGAAATCGATTCGTTTATTACTATTCGCTTTTCAAATATCAACCCTCCAGGATGACGCATCCTCATCTTTTTTTTTTTCTTTCTTTTTCTCGCAGAATTCCGTTCCTTTAGCTAAATTGATTCAACGATGACACTATTTTACTAATATTTTGGAGAAAAAAAACCTAAACTCAAGACTGGGAAAAAATCAGGTCTGATTGTTGAAAAATTCAAGGTTTCATTATTTTGATAATTTTGGTCAATTTAGAAAAGTTATTTCTACTTTATCTACAGATCCAGGACATATGAGTGAAAATAATTGTCATTTTTATTGTAGGACAGAGAGTTTAGGTAAAGAAATATAATTTTCTTTGGGACGGGAAATTGTTCTAAGTCAAAATTCGTCACAATTAAAAATTTCCGTCTTCCAAACTTTATAAAAAGAAAGTGCCTTCAAGTAGTTTCTAGAGTGGCAGGACTATTTCGAAGAGAAAATATTTCTGAAATCTGATAACAATTTTTTTGTTTTTCGTTTGGAATTTACCAAATTCAACTACTTTCGGTTAAAAGATAAACTCTTTTGTTAGAAATTAATTTTTTTTTTGTTTCGAAGATTCACTATTTTAATTGAAAATTCATCTTTTTAAAAATGTATTTGCTTTGTTGACAATCAAATTTTTATCTGTAAAATTTAACTATTTCAGTAGAAAATTTTACAATATTTTGGGTGATAAATTGACCTTTTCTTCTTCAAAATTCACGTATTTTGTTAAAAAAAAATCACCTTTTTGTGGAAAATGATTTTTTTTTTCATTGAAACTTGATCTCCTTGTTTAAAAATTCTGCTGTTTTGTTAAAAATTCCAAGATTCCAGTTTCAAAATCAATTAACCTGATTGAATAATAAACTTTTGTGCGGAAAATTAATTTTTTTACTCAAGATTCATCATTTTAAATGAAAATTCATTTCATTTGTTGGAAAATGAGCGATTTGATTGAAAATTTTTTTTCTTTGAATGAAAAGGAATTTTTTTACCGAAAATTCAATTATTCTTCTGAAAATCCGATTTTTTGTTTGTTTGTTAAGAATTCAAAGTTAAACAAAACACTCAACTATTCCATTTTTGGTTGAAATTTTATATTTTTTAAATGAAAATTCAACTATTTGGTTGAAAATTGATACCTTTATTTAAAAATTAAACTATTTAAAAAAAAATCATACAATTTGTGGAAAATTCGTCTTTTTTATAGAAAATTAATCTTATTGTTTGGAAATTCCTCTTTTTCATATGTATAAAATTAAACTATTCCAGTTAAAGATTCATCATTTTAGTTGAAAATTTACCAGTTTGATTGCATGTTCATTTTTTAGAATAAAAATTTAACTGTTCCACTTTGCTTTAAAAAATTTACATTTTCTAGTTCGAACTTTAGCAATTTAGATGTAAATTTGACTTTTATAGTTGGAAATTCATTTATTTTTTTTATAAATTCACGCATTTTGTTTTAAAAAAAAAGAACTATTTTTTACGTAGAAAATCGACTTTTGTTGGTAGAAAATAATTTTTTATTTGAACTTTAATCTCTGTTAAAAAATTCTTCGTTTTTATTGAAAATTTAAGTATTCAAGTTATAAATTCAACATTTAAGTTGAAAATTCATCTTTTAGTCTAGAAATAAATTTACTTAAAAAATAATCTTTTTTGTTGAAAATTAGTTTTATTGAAGATTCATCATTTTAATAAAAAATAAATTTCTTTGGTGGAAAAATGAGCTGTTTCATTGAAAACTTGTTTTTTTCTTTGGATAAAAGGGAATGTTTTTACCGAAAATTGGACTGTTTTATTCAAAATTTCTTTCTTTTTTGGTTGACAATAGTTTTTTTCAACCTAAAAGTGGAAATCGTGGCTACGATTTTCTGTTAATTTTTTTCTAGTTTCAAATTCAACTATTTGGTTGGAAATTTGTCTCCTTTGATTGGAAATTCAAGTATTTTCTTGAAAAATTGTATTTTTTAATGGGAAATTAATATTTTTATTTGAAAATTAATTATCCTGTTTCAAAATTCAATTATCACATTTAAATATTTATAGTTTTAGTTGAAAATTAATCTGTTTCGTTAAAAATTCGACTATTCCAGTTGAAGATTCATAACTTTATTTGATATTATTTGACACTATTTTCTCGCAATTGTCCGCTAATGCCACTATTTATTTACTTTTCCTTGAAAAATATGTCTAAATTTCTTCACTAATAAAAATATAAATTATAAATAAAAAGCCTTCATTTTTTACTAAACAGTTGAATTTCCAAACGAGAATTTTAATTTTCTACCACAGAATACCAACTTTCAACAATATCTATAAATTTATGTTTTTCAAATAAATTTTCAAATGAAAAGATGAATTTTTTATTAAAAAATACAATTTCTCAACAAAATATTTGAATTTCCAATCAAAGGAGACAAATTTTCAAGCAAACAATTGAATTTGGAACTAGAAAAAAAAATTAACATAAAATCATAGTTGAATTGTGAACAAAAAGATGAGTTTTCAACTAAAACAATGAATCTTCAACTGCAACAGTTGAACTTTAAACAACAAGAAAAATTGTAATTATTATTTAAAAACATCAATTCTTAACCCAAACTTAAAGACTTAAGTTTTAATTTAAGAAAATCAATATTGAAGCAAAAAATACAAATTTTCAACTAGAAATGATAATTTTTTATCCAAAAATTAAATAATTAAATTTCCAGTCAAAAAATAAATATTCAACTAAAATTATGAAATATTCAACTGGAATTTTATTTCCACTTTCAGCTTGAAAAAAATTGTCCCTTTCCATCCAAAGAAAAAACAAGTTTTTAATGAAGCAGCTCATTTTTCAGCCAAAAAAATTTAATTCTCAATAAAAATGATGAATCTTCAATAAAAAAAAAATAATAATTTTCAACAAAAAATATTATTCTGTAACTAAGCAAATTTATTTCTAGTCTAAAAGATGAATTTTGAATTTAAATGTTGAATGGATAACTTGAATACTTGAATTTTCAATCAAAAAGAAGAATTTTTAAATAATGAGATTACATTTTAAATAAAAAATTATTTCCTACAAAAAAAAGTCGATTTTCTACGAAGAAAAATAGTTCATTTTTTAACATATTTTGTTAAGAAAAAAATGGTCAATTTTCAGCTCAAAGTGGAACAGTTAAATTTTAATTTAAAAAAATTAATCTTCAACTGGAATAGTTGAATTTTATACATATGAAAAAGAGGAATTTTCAACCAATAAGATTAATTTTCTACAAAAAAATACTAATTTTCCACAAATTATATGAATTTTTTAAAAAATAGTTTAATTTTTAAATAAAAGATATTAATTTTCAACCAAATATTTGAGTTTTCATCGAAAAAATATAAAATTTCAACCAAATATAAAATAGTTGAATGCTCCGTTTAACTTTGAACTCTTAACCAACAAAAAGAAACAGATTTTAAGAAGAATAATTCAATTTTCGGCAAATAAAAATTCCTTTTCATCCAAAGAAAAAACAAATTTTCAATGAAATAGCTAATTTTTCTACCAAAGAATTTAATTTTCAATTAAAATGATGAATCTTCAATAAAAAAAAAATTAATTTTCAACAAAAAAGATTATTTTCTACCAAAAAAAGTCAATTTCCTACGAAAAAAGTAGTTCTTGTTTGCTGCACAAAATACGTTCAATTAGTTATTTCAATTTTAAACTTGGGAAATTAATATGCTTGCTGCTGGACCGGGAATTGACAGTGAATTTGAAGAATTCCTAAAAATAAAACAAAGAATCCAACGAATAAAAATAAAAAAATTCCAACGTTTCGGCAAGAAGAATTTGAGCATGTAGGAACAGCAACGAAACGGCGATGCCCGTGGTTTCGTTGCTGTTCCTGCATGTAAAATTTTTTAATCAAGAAAGAAAGAAATTTCAATCAAATTGTGGAATTTTCAAGATAAACGATGAATTTTCAACAAAATAATTAAATTTGGAATAAAATAATTCAATTTTTTTCCCAAAAAAGGTGATTTTTCAACTAAAAATAGTTATTTTTAACATTTTATTTTTTAAACTCTGTCACTATTTCCAATAAATAATTTTCAACAAATTTAAACCAGCCACTATCTTGAGTGAAAAAATTCTGCATCAACAATCGTACGAACAATTTAATTATTTTATTTAAGCCTTTTGTGTACATAGAGGACAATCTGGCAGGGATTTTTTAATTAGCATCGGATTCTAAGCTTGACGGGCTTCCTTTAACAAGATACTCCGCTTACTCGTATTTCTACCTCTTCATAGTGGACTCTGAAAAAAAAAGATTTTTTTTTATTCAAACAAAATTTCTTTTTATCAAATAAAATTATTGATTGACGCTTAGTCACAGAAATGGTTTTTTGTTCCAATGAAAAAGGTTTCCTCAAATTAACTTTCTCCTGAAGTCTATCTTTTTAGTTATTAAATACATTATTATTTGGTTGAAAATTTCACAATTTAAAAAAAAATATCCTTTTTTTGGCAAATTCAACTTTTTTGTACAAATATTTTTTGGATGAGAACTTTTTTTTTCTGAAAATTTGTCTTTTTGATTTATAATTTCATCTTTTTCAGTATCAATATTGCATCTTTCTTGACAAAAATGCAAAGGTTTTGTTGAAAATTAAACTATTTCCTGGAAAATTTACTTTATGCTGAAAATTTCTATTTTTGTGTTGAAAAGTCAACTGAAATCTTTTCGAATGAAATTTCAACTCTTTTTTTTTTTTTGAAAATTTGTCTTTTTGATTTACAAATTCACCTATTTTAGTAGAATTTTTTTTTCTTACACAAAAATAAAACTTTTTGGTTGAAAATTTAAAAATGTTGTTAAATAATTAATACTTTTTGGTTAAAAATTCGACTATTCATCAGAAAATTAACTTATTGTTTACCATTCTTATTATGGTGTGGAAAAGTGAACTGAAATCTTTTTTGGATAACAATTTAATTGAAAAGTCATACTTTTTGGTTAAAAATTCTGTTGTTGTGTTAAAATTTTTAGCATTTTGTAGAAAATTTAATTTTGGTTTAAATTTAATATTTTTGTGTTGAAAAGAGAACTGAAATCTTTTTTTTTTTTAATTTTATCCTTCTTGAACAAAAATACAAATGTTTGATTGAAAATTAAACTATTTTGTTAAAAAGTCATAGTTTTGTTGAAAATTCTACTGTTTTGTTGAACATTTAACTATTCCTTAGAAAATTGACTTCTTGTTTGAAATGTATATTTTGGTGTTGCAAAATAAACTAAGATCTTCTCGGAATGAAAGTTCAACTTTTTTTGTTGTTGAAAATTTGTTGTTTTTTAAAATTTTTAATTCACCCGTTTTAAAAACAAATTTTGTCTTTCTTGGAAAAAAGGCAAATGTTTGGTTGAAAATTAAACTATTTTTTTAATAAGTCATAATTTTTGGTCGAAAAATCTGTTTTGTTTAAAATTAAACTTTTCCGTAGAAAATTGACTTCTTGTTTGAAATTTCTAATATATTTTGGTGTTGAAAAATGAACTTAAATCTTTTCTGGATGAAAGTTCAACTTTAAAACAAAAAATGTGTCTTTTTTTATTAAAAATTCATCAGTTTTAGTAAAAATTTAATTTTTTCCCGGATAAGATAAAAAATGCATTTATTTGCTAGAGAATTCAACTACTTTGTTAAAAATTCATCTTTTCTGGTTAAAAGAGTTCGTCTTTTTGGATTGAAAATTCAATTTTTTTCGTAGAAACTTATTATTGGAAATTTTTTTGTTTAATCCACCTGTTTTGAAAGAAATTTAATCTTTTTTGGATAAAAATTCAACAATTTGGTAGAGAATTCAACACTTTTGTAAAAAGTAATTTTTTTTTGTGAAAAATTCGTCGTTTTTGATTGAGAATTCAATTTTTTCCGTATAAACTTAGTTCTTGTTTCAAAATTAATATTTTTACGGTAAGAGTCCACTGAAATCTTTTTTAAAAGAAAATTTTTATATATTTTTTTTTCAAAATTTATCTTTTTGATTGAAAAATGCAACTTTTTGGTTAAAAATTATACTTCATTGCTTGAGTATTCAACTATGTTGTTTGGAAGATTTGTTTGAATGACTGTTAAGAAATCATTTTTTTTTCTTGAAGATTTATATTTTTAGTTGATAATTCATCTCTGGATGAAAGTTTAACTATTCTGTTAAAAAATAATATTTTTTAAATGATAATTCAACTTCTTGGGTAAAAGTTAAACTACATTGTTTTTAATTAATTTTTTTTATTGAAGACTCACGTCTTGAATTGAAAATTTAACTGTTCAGTCGTAAACCGTTTTTGTGCTAAAAATCAATTTTTTAACAGAAAATGTAGATTTTCAATTATTTAAGCCTTGAAGGTTCAAGAATTTTGCTAAAATTGTATGTCTTTCTTCATTGAAAAATCTTTATTTGTCTGTGATTTTAAAATTCTTTTTGTTTTTTGTATAAATTTTCCTGTTTTTTTTTTGAAATATAAACTATACACTTTTTTGTTATGAATTTATCTTATTAAGTTGAAAATTCAAGTAGTTTTTTAAAAAGCCATAATTTATAGTAGAAAATACATTTTTTGTTGTTGTTTAAAATACATATGAAAATTTCAAATTTGTATCTGCAATACTGTTTTATTCCGTTTATAAAAGATTCTATCTTAAAAGTATAACTAAATTAAAATGCTTGTGTTTGAATATTAATGATCAAGGAAAAATGAAAAATTAGGGAATTTTGAAAATGAAATTCGTGGTCACCCTGTCTAATTCTAGTAGTAATAACTAGAAAAACATTTCTAAAGTATTTAAAAAATTAATTGTGTTGCAATATTCCTTAGGTTACGAAATATTTGATAAATGGAATAGTAAAAAATTTACAAAAAGTTTTGAAACTCAGCATGATTTTTCAATCGCTAATACTGATAAATAAATACATAAGTTTATTATCAGCTACTTTCATGTCCCCGGATACAGAAAAATACTGGATTTAATTTGTTTAATGTCGAAGTTTGGTCGGTTTTTTCCCTTTTTTTTTTTTCAAATTTCGACCTATTCTACTAATTATTTCATCCTTCAGTTCTGTATCGTCATTCAAAGAGAGAATTTGGCAGACTGACAATTGATTCATAGTATCGTCAAGTAGAGGTCGATCATCAATCATGAAATAATGGACCATCCATAAAGTTCAAAGGATAGGTAGGGCATCTCCCATCGAAGCCGAAAACCTCCCTAAAGTCAGGGTCAGCCTTGCGAATCAACTATCCAGTATTGATCGAAAAGTTTGTCCCGGCTTGGATTTGAAATTTGGCAAGGTTAGGGATGGGGCGAGTGAGTCCCTTCTATTTCAGTCTCTTTCGATCTTCTCTGCAGGACTTTGTCGAGTTCGAATATTGCTTTTCTATGGATCTTGGAATATTTCTGATGAGCTTTCATCCCGCCTAGCAATATTGGAATCGTATAATCCACTCAGAAGGGAGATGATGGGCAAACAGGAAACAGTATTAGCAGAGATGAAATTCATCTTTGAGAATTTAGTGATATTGACACACCAAAGTCAGTTATCTCATCAGTTCTTGATAAAAAGAAGAAAAAAAAACTATTTAGAAATATATTTTGCCATCAGCTTCTGTTTTTGGGACTTGGAACAATGGTTTCCATCTACGAAGCTTGGGTGTGGTGCTTCCGAAAGCTGCCAGTTTGAGCCTCCTTTTGCGAAAATCCGAGCTCCAGATGATACCATCCGAAACCGCAGAGAGGATTTCCATAGAGCTAATGGTAACTCGGCAGGTTTTGCCGTTAGCGGCTTTAACGAAGAGCTCCTAATATGTCTGGCCAAGGCCGCAGCCCAAACCGAAGTATCGCTACGCGTTGGAAAACTTCAAATGTGTGGATTTGTGGAACTATATATTCTCGTACTCGTACTCGCACTTTTATAGAATAGAAGATTAGAGCCTGAGGCTGTATGCTCAGCTCACCTACACCCTGGCTGCTATATGCTGGCTCTAAAGCTAAACTCTTAAAGAGCATTCCACGTTGGCTGCTAGCAAGCGACTGACTGACCTTCCACATCTACATTCTATAACCCATACACTCGCAGCACTGTTGTGCAAGCCGACACTTAAAATTATCTTAGACGCTGATCGGATATTTACACAACATTATCCAAAGCTTTATTTGCGACTCAGGTGTAAGTTGTTGTACATCCACCCGTAATCGTATCCCATTTGTTGAAGATTTTTTTTTTTTTTTTTT
>NC_046661.1:144134049-144161330 GCF_010883055.1 Belonocnema kinseyi | reverse complement strand
AATTATCATAGAGGCTGATCAGATGTTTACACATGATCCAAAGCCTTATTTATGACTCATGTGTAATTTGCACCCATCCCAGATTGTCTCTAATTTGTTGATATTGGAAAACAGGTTATGAACAAATATCAAAGATTTATTTAAAAAGGATCAATTTATTAAAGGCACTTGGAAGGCAGGTCTTTACTCTTTGAGATGCGAGATTCGACTAAAGAACGAACGTGTCACAAACATCAGATTCATACACCATACACATTTCAATAATGGCTATTGTTTATGTTACAGAGATTACGAGCTCTTGAAGCTTTAGGCCAAACTTCTTAGAACCGCAGAACACACACGACTTAAAATATATCTTTTTCAGCACTCCGAAATCGTAGATTATATTTTTTGCTCTATATACATATATACAATAGTTGACATAATCCAACAATTGATGATTTTTTTGCTTGAATAATTGGTGATTTTGGGTGTTCTGAAAATAGTTTGCGCCGTCAGAACAGTTTGAGTTTCGGTAGACGCTCAACGTTTTTCATTAGGATTCATCAGAATCCGTAGGTGGATCCAGAATTGAAATTATCATAGAGGTTGATCAGATGTTTACACATGATCCAAAGCTTTATTTGTTATTCAGGTGTAAGTCGTACTCACCTCAAATTGTTTCCAATTTTTAGGATGCATCCAATGCATTTTTCTTGAAGATTTTGTTGGATGATAAACTGGTAATTTTGAACGATCTGAAAATAATTTGCACCATCAGAACGGTTCGAGTTTCAGTAGACGCTGAATGTTTCACAATCGGATTTATCAGAATCCATAGTTGGCCCCAGAAAGATCAGTATTTGATTGACTGGAGCGACTCGTTTGGAACATTTTGGGTTTAAATATAAGAAAAAGGTGATAAAAGTTCATCAGAAACCGTGTGAATCTGGATTTTAAACTCTCTCAAAGTCCGTTGTCTTGTTGTGGTTTTTTTTTCTAAACAGATATCATTGATTCATTTTCTCTTGTTATGAATGGCTCCACGGATTTTACTTGTTTTTTGCCCACTTCGTAAATTACTTTTGGTCAGATTTGACTGTTTTATGAGTCTTGACAATTTATCATTGTCAACGGAGAAAAGCGAGTAAAATTGGAATTTCTATTCTAAAACACGGATCAATATCGGAGTCTCACTTCTGTTTAGATGAATAGACTGTGCTTTAGTTGAACATTATTTTTTTATCTTTGAAAATTAATTTTTTAAATCTGAAAATATAATTATTCCAATTGAATATTCTTCATCTTAGCTTAAAATTCATCGCGTTGGTTGAAAGCTTAACTACTTTGTTGAAACAGATTTTTCTTTACATTATTTTTTTAACTGAAAATGCAGATTTTTTATTTTTCATTGGAATTTGAACGCTTTTAGATGAAAATTCCCCTTTTTTGGTAGAAAACTAATCTTCTTGGTTAAAAATGCAACTGTTCTCTTGAAAAATTATCTGTTTAGTTGAATATTCAACTATTTTGTTGAAAATGTATCTTTTTTAGATGAAATGTATGTATTTTGTCAAAAATCCGTCTTTTTTGATAGAAAATTAATTTTCTTAATTTGGAATTACTCTTTGTAGGTTGAAAACTCAACTCTTTGGTTAAAAATTCAACTATTTTGTTGAAAATTTATTTTTTTTAAGTGAAATTTATGTATTTTATCAAAAATTCGTATTTTTTTATAGAAAATTAATCTTATTGATTCAAAATTACTCTCTGCAGGTTGTAAACTCAACTATTTGGTTAAGAATTCGATTATTTTGTTAAAAAGTCGACTATTTTGTTGAAAATGTAACCATTTTGTTAAAAATTTGACTATTTTACTGAAAGTTCGTTTTTTATTGTTGAAATATAAAATATTATGTTTTCATTAAAAATTCACCTTTTTGTTGAAAATTCAATTTTTTTTAGAAAATGCATCTCTTGGCAGAAAATTAATCTTCATGAAAGTGAATACATTTTTGTAGGCTTATAATCCAATTATTTTGTTAAAAAAAAAATCTGTTTTGGTGAAAATTAACTATTTTGTTGTTGAAATGTCACACTATTCTTTTTTTCGTTGAGAATTCATCTTTTCGTTGAAAATTTAACGTTTCTGGCTGGAAATTCAATATTTTGGTAAAAAATTCGTCTCTTGGCAGTAAATTTAATCTTCATGGTTCAATTATTTTGTTAAAAAATCAAGTATTTTTTATTTGGTTTAAAATTCAACTATTATGTTGAAAATTCGTTTTTTTTTTCTATTTAAATATCCAGTATTATATTTTTCGTTGAGAGCTAATCTTTTTTTGTTGTTGAAAGTTTAACTGTTTTTAGTTAAAATTTAAACTTTTTGTTTGAAAATTTGACTATTTGGTTGAAAATGAATCATTTTAGCTAGAGAATTCGGTTTTTGGTTGAAATTTGAAATTTTGTTGTAGAAATTTTGTCTTTTGGAAGAAATTTGTACTGTTTGGATTGTTGAAAAATTTTTTTTATTAGAAATGTGTTCTTTATAAGTTAGAAATTAAACTACTGTTTGGTAGAAAATGCATGTATTTTGTTAAAAATTTGTTTTTTTTTTTGGTTACAAAATTTAATTTGTCAAAAAATTATCTGTTTGGTTGAGAATTCAACTAATTTGTTAAAAATTCTTTTTTGTAAAATTCTTTTGATCTAAATTTATTTGCGTATCGATTATTGATCAGGCATCAAATGAATGTCGGCAAAGATATTCCGGGCATCCGGTGCGAAAGCGAGTTTGTGCGAAACTGGGACGTTAATTAATGCGAATGAGCAACTTCAAGGTCGCATCGTTTAGTTTGTGGATTAGGAGACACACGGAAATAACCAAACTGAAAATGTGACCACGCATCCCGTGACCCGACAAATCAAATCTGCCTATTTTTTTTACCGCGGTTTACCCTCAAATAGTGGAATTTCCAAGCAACAGAGACACATTTCCTACAAAGTAGTGAAATTTTCAACGCGAAATGTTGTATTTTTAAGAATAAAGTTCACTTTCAGCGATGAGAGATGAATTTGCAATCGAATAAAGAAATTTTTTTTAAAAAATCAGTTGAATTCTCGGCAAAAAAGATGTTTTCAACAAAATGGTTGAATCATCAACAAATGAATTAAAGTTTCAATAAATTGTTTGAATTAAAAAAAGTATAAAGATGCATTTTTTAAACTAGAAGATTGTACTAAAAGACGAATGATCAAAACAAAATGATCAACCAACAATTTTGAACCAAATAGTTTAACCTAACAAAAAAAAAAATGAAATTTCAGCAAACGAGATAAATTTCCTAAACTTAAAGACGAATTTTCAACAAAATACATGAATTTCCAATAAAAAATGTAATAATTTAATTTTCACATGGAAAAAAAATTTGTACAAAAAAGTTAAATTTTAAAACCACAGAGATGAATCTTAAAAATTGAATTTTTAAGTAGTTGTATTTCAAACCGGAAAGCTTAATTCTCCATTAAGAAGATTTTTGTTTCGCAAAAAAGACGATTTTTTTCACTAAATATATTAATTTTTAACAGAATTGTTAAATTTTGAAACCATTAAATTTTGAAACCAAAAAGACGAATTATTTGCAAAACAATTTAACTTTCAACCTGAAAGGTGACTTTTAAACTTTCAACGAAACAGTTGAGTTTTTAACAAATTAGTCAAGTTTGGAAGCTAAGAAGTCAAATTTTTTAGCAAATATTTGACTTTTAAACTTGAAAAGTCAGCAAGAAATTTAATTTTCAATCCAGATAGAATAATAATAATTTTTAAAAAACAAAATTATTTTTCTACAAAAAACGATTCTAAGAAAATAATAATTTTTTTAAATAACTAGTTTACTTTTTAACCAAAAGTTTAATTTTCTACCACAATAGTTGGATTTTTAACTAAAAAGATGAGTATACAGCAAAAAAGTTAATTTTGAACCAAAGAGGCGAATTTTCTACAAAGTTGTGAAATTTTCAAGCAAAAAGATTAATTTTCAACAAAAAAGTTAATTTTCACATCGAAATAGTTTTGATTTGTTAACAAGTTGTTGAATTTTCAATTGAAAAAGATGAATTTTAAACAAAGTAGTTTTAATTTAAACCAAGTAGTTCACCTGTTTTGTTGAATATTCTTCTTTCTGGAATAAAACTTGAACTATTTGGTTGAAAATTTGACTTTTTTAAAAATATTTAAGAATTTTTTTTGAAAATTCGTTTTTAGGCTTAAAGATTCATTTCTTTGTGTAGAAAATTTAATTTTGTGGTTAAAACTGGAACAATTTTGTTCAAAATAAGATTTTTGGTTGAAAATTCAATTGTTTTGCAGAAAATTCGTCGTTTTGGGTTTAGAATTAAACTATTTTTGTAGAAACTTCAACAATTTGGTTGACAATTAAATATCGGTTGAAAATTCAACTATTTGCTTGATAATGAACTTTTTTCCTTAAATTTTATATTTTAGGTGTGAAAGTTCGATTGTTTTAGTGAAAGTTTAATTTTTTTTGTAGAAAATTCATCTTATTGAGTCGTCGTTTTTGTTGAAGCTTCATGTATTTTTGGATTAAAAATTCAACTATTTAAAAGAAAATTTGTCTTTGACTCAAACGTTCAACAATTTTGTAACAAATTAAATCATTTCGATGAAAATGAACTTTTTTCTTGAAAAATCATATCTTTTCCGATTCAAAATTCCACTGTTTTGTACAAAATTTGTCCTTTTGGACTGAAAATTTAAGAATTTTGTATAAAATTAAACTATTTGGTTGAAAATTAACTTTTCTGCTTTAATCTCATATTTTTTGTTTGCAATGAAACTACTGTGGTAGAAAATTAAACTATTTGGCTAAAAATTAAACAATTTATTAAAAAATTTAATTATTTTCTTAGAATTTTTTTGTATGGTAGAAAATGAAAGTTGTTTATTAAAAATTAGTCTTTTGAACTGAAAATTTAAACGATACCATTTTTGGTTAAAAAAATTTTTTTTCCGGCTCAAAAGTCAACTGTTTTCTGAAATATTCGAACTTTTTAATCCTATTTATTAAAAATTCGTCTTTTTTTGATGAAGTTTACTGGTTGAAAATTCATATTTTTAGATTAATAGTTAAAATATTTTCTTGAAAGTTTAATTATTTTGTTGAAAATTCAACTATTTTGTTAAAGTCATGTTTTTTGTTCGAAAATTCAACAGTTTTGTTGAAATTTCGTCCTTTTAGATTAGAAATTCATATTTTATAGTAGAAAAGTCATATTTCGGGTCGAAAGTTCAATTGTTTTGCAAATAATTAGCCTTTTTTGTGGAAAATTCAGCTTTGTGGTTAAAAATGCAACTACTTAAAATTCATTTTTGAAAGAATTGTCCCTGTGGTTGAAAATATAACTTTTTTTGTTCAAATATCGTTTTATTTCTGCTAACCCTTTTTTTTGGTGTTGAAAATGGTACTAATCTATTTTTTGTTGAAAATTTATGTTAGAAAAATGTATGTTGTTTGTTGAAATTTCATCTTTTTGTTTGATGATTCAACAATTTGGTTAAAAATTGTTTCATTTTGGAGAAATTAAAATGGTTGATAATTTTTGTTTTGTTTTGTATTTGAAAATTGGTCTTTTGGTAGAATTTTCTTGGTTGAAAGTTCATATTTCTATAGGTTCTAAATTCAAATGTTTTATTGAAAGTTGAATTATTTTGCTGAAGATTCAACAATTTTGTTACAGACAACTTTTTTTGGTCAAAAATTCAACTGTTTTGTTGAAAATTCGTCATTTTGGATTAAAAGTTCATCTCTCTCGGCTGAAAATTAACTTTAGTCTCAAAAATAAAACTTTTCGGGTTGAAAAATCAACTCTTTTGTAGAAAATTCGTCTTTAGGGTTTTTGCAAATTCCACCATTTCAGATTTCTTGTTTCATTATTTCCGCATGTCTCATAATCCAAAAACTCAAGCGTGACAAAAAAAAATGACAAACATGAGAGTCCTATTTTGTCATAAAAATGTCTCAAATTTCGCACTTAAATCCGGATTTCGCTCATTCCTTTTTATAAATAATGACAATTTGTTAGTTGTGACTACAATATTTTCTTTTTTATTCTTCTCTTTTAGAGAACGTCCGCTAAACGACGTGAGGGGCAAAATCAGCAGCAGCACCAGAAGAGGAGGGAATAGTAAAAAAGGCGGTGCGTGTGTGCCAGTGCATTTGTGTAAATATACGTGAAATTCTTTTTAGTGTAAAGCTAAAGTGAAAGAAGAAAGTGCAAAAAGGATAACGTGGATCTAAAGGATATGAGTCAGTGTAAAAAAGTCGGTACAATTATTATTCTAGTGCGAAGTTCAGCAAGGTTTTCAAAATAAGAATCCCTTTTTTCGAGTATTGTGCGACCGATTAACATGTACATAGGTAGTTTCTACGTGTCGAAAGAGTGAACAACCAAACACGGTGCGGGTCGAGTGTTTTTCAGGAAAATTCGACTCGATTCCTCCAACAGTTAACGTGATTGCTGGTGAGTTTACCCCCTTTTTTTTACATTAAAATTCACTTATTTTTGACTCTAGTAGAAATTTACTAAAAAGCTTTGAGTAGAAGGAGCCAATACTTGAAAATAGTGAACGTAAAAAATTTACCCCAGGCGGGATTTGAACGTACGAATGTTGATCAGACGTTATTGGGACGACAGGTAACTGTCTTATGAGCCTCTTTAGTAAAATTCTACTTCTTCAATTAGGTATGCAATTTTTAATAGGAAATTAGCCTAACAATTTCTTCAGTGGCCCAAACATTAGAAAATTTTGTGTATTTAAATTTTGAAACTTGCTTTAACCCTTAAAGGGCCCACTTTCATAAAATTACGTAAAGAGCATACTGGGTGTTAGGTACCCAATGGTATTCAAACGTGTGCTGTGCCGACGGTATTGGATAGTTTTTTTACAAGAAAATCAATTAATGATGTTTAATCTATCTAGTTTATGGAAAAAAAGGTTTCATAGCAATTTTTTAAATTTAAAGTAGTTAAAAAATTTTTTAAATGACTTCTTTCACTCTAAAATTCATAGCTTTTGAAGTTTTTGAAATCTTTACTTAAAATTTTACTTGAATACTTCCGAGATACGACGCTTCAAAAATAAAATTAAGTTTTATATTGTTCATTCCAAAGACGGTATTTATGCAAAAAAAAATAAAAGCTTCAATTCAATGAAAAATGAAACACCGTACTTTGCGTGATTAAACGCTTTTATTGATCTTAAACTGTATATAAAAATTATAATGATCAAAATTGTGAAAAAATGACATAGAAAAATAGGTTTTCATGTCATTTGATAATCTGGAACAATATGTTCCATTTTCTTGAATATTTGGTACGTTTTGTTAAAGCGCAAATAAGTTGCTGGGTAATGTACACCCGGTATGCCCTTTAAGGGTTAAAAACGAGCAATTCTTTATTTTAAGTATCTGTAAATTTGGTCTTGTTTGATTTACTTAAACATTTTTTTCAGGTCTTAGTGAGATACGTTGTACTCTTCTTTTGAAATCGTCTGAAAATTTAAGAAAATCTGTGAAATCAACAAAATAGCTTTTTATCATATCTCTCAATATTCACAAGAAAAATGTTCGTGGCCAAAAAATTCTTTTGTCTGCAATAAACTTACGAAATCTTTTTTATGTAGGCCCGAATTCATAAAAAATATGAGATAAAATGAAGAAATTGAATTTTGAAAAATAAATAAGTAAATAATGTTTTTTTATATTTCTTTCTGGGATGTTTCAAGAGTATTTTAAGGTAAATAAGAAAATAATCATTAAACACATTATTGAGAAAATTGAGTTTCGTTGAAAGATTAAAATAAATCGTTCTCCATTTTCAAACTTAAAATCTTTATTGCTCGCACGCAGTATATAAAAACAAAACAAAAAACTAATTTTTGGTCAAAAATGTGTCTAAAAATTATTTTGATTTTAAAATACATATGAGAGATCGCAGCAAGAAATTTTAATTTTTTATTCTATTTTAGGAGGTAAATAAATTATGACTCCTATTCATTATTAGTATTTCGCATAGAAATAAAAGAAAATTTTATTCTCCAGCCACTTTCTCCTCAATTAAATTTTTTTTTAGATTTTTCTTCGAAAATTAACACAATCGTTGGAAAAAGCCATATTTAATTTTTTGAATTCCAAATTTCCTCGTTTTTCAAAAATAAAACGACATATGAAGGAGATACGAGAGAGAAAATTGACTTCAAATCAATGGAGAAAAATTTGACTTTCCTTTTTGGATATTTTTCCATAAAAAAAACAATCATTACCCGAGCCTTTTTTTTACAAAATCCATTTTTAATGTTTAAAATTCCCTTATTGGTCGAAAACGAAGCGATATATATTTCTATGGAAAAAAACCTTTACCATTTTTTGTTTGAAAAACTTCTTTTTCCGATTTTAGGAGGTGAAAATTGGGCTTTTACAGTTTTATACGAAAGGAAAAATTAGAAAAGATTATGTTTGATTTTAAAAACCTCGAGAATAGTTTTTCCTTCTTATAGAAAATTATTTTTTATACCTGTTTATGATTAAAAACATATTTTTAGAAAAATGTAAGATTAATTTCTGGTTTTAAAAATCTCCATTTATACAATAATTAACTGATCAGTTCATGATTGATTGTATGATAGGAGAGTTTGATAAAACCAGAAATTATTATACAGTTGCACAGAGAAATGTTTTTATTGAAAAAAATAAAAAATGTTGTTTTTTTTTTTGCAGAAAATTCGCTTCTTATTTTTTTATAATTCGAAGAAAAAAGGCATAAAATTTATTTGATAAAAAAAAGCAAATACAAAATAGCAAGAGGTATTTTTTTTAGATATTTTCTAGATGCGAAAATTCAATTTTAGAAAAAAATAAATTCAACCAAAAATTGTCCAAAATGTAAGTATGGGCTTTTTGTTTTTGTGAAAAACGACTTTTTATGTTTCATAGCAAAAATTTACCTATTTAAATTTGAGAAAAAGTGAATATTATAATATATTTCCTGAAAATAGTAAGCCTAAAAAATATACCCGGGCTGGGATTTGATCCCACGAACGTTGATCAGTCATTATTGAGACGTTAGATAACTACCTTATGAGCCTCTTTAGTAAAATTTGACTTTTTGAATAAGGTATAACATTTTTAATGAAAAATTGAATTACCCGTTTCTTTAGTGACCGAAATCTCACTATTTCGTCAATGGAAATAAGAATTGGCAAAATAAAGAAAAATAATTGATAGGAAGTTTTGCAAGTGAAGACCTAAAATTTTCCTGCCCTGCTGCAGACATAAGTAGACATCGATAGTTCTCCTTTAATGTCTGCAACGTGTCCGGATTCAGTGGTGGATTTAGCGTAAGATAACTCGAAACGTCACCTCCACTCGCGATTCTCCCCCTCCCTCCCCACCCCCTTTTAAATGTCAGTTGCTTACAAGCTTATATAATCCGTCTATGTCGGATTGCATTTTCCATATTCTGATAACTTTATTACACAATTTAATTGTCATCAATAATGCGAATTTTAATTTTCAAAAGCCGTCAAGTGTTTTCGGGGCATTAAATTGTATTTAAAGTTTTTGTGGGAAAAAAATCTATGATTGTGAGACGATTTAATTTTTTGAAAACAGAATTGAAGTTTTAGAAAAGTTGGAGTTTGAATCGATTAAATTTGAAGAGGATTTTAGTCTGACAATTTCGAAACAGGAAGATTAGAATTTGAGAAAATGATTGTTGTCGCCGAAAGAAATTTTATGAATGAGACAATTGATTTGTTTTTAAATTGGAATTTAAATTTAAGAAAAATTTAATTTTAAATCCAATACTATTTTTTTACGGTGTAATTCTGGATTCTTTCAAAATAGGAAGTTTTGACTTCGAGAAAATTAACGTTGTGACCTGAAAAAAATCTATGATTATGGCAATTGTAGTCTTTGAAAATTGGAATTTGAATTTCAGGACAACTAAAGTTGAAATCGATTCAGTTTGAAGAAGATTTAATCACATAAATTTTCAAAATAGGAAGATTTCAATTTCAAAAAATTAAAATTATGACCGGAAGAAAAAATTGTGGCCGGGAAAAAATCTTTGAGATAATTAAATTTTTGAAAATTAAAATTTGAATTTTAGAAAGATTAATATTTAAATCCAATGAAATTTGATGGCCATTTCATTTTTTATACTTTTTAAAATAGGAAGATTTGAATTCGAAAAAATTTAATTTGTGGGTGGAAGAAAAACTATTCTTGAGGCAATTGGAAATTAAAAAAAAAATTAAAGCTGATTTAAGTTTCGAAAAATTTACCCCAGAGCTAATTTATTTTACGGGAAATTGTACTAACACATGATTTTTTTTTTAATATTCTTAAATATCGGGAAATAGAATATAGGTGTGCAAATTGTTTTCAAATTCATTTTCCAAAAGTTAAGTATAACTCTGTTTCCATAACTTTTTTCTAAAATGAAAGTTATCATAGTATTTTAAATTTCTGAGAAGCATTTGAAAAACACAAACAATTTCTTATGATCATAATTATTTATATTCATTAATGCACATTCTTCAATCGTCATCCAATTTAATGTTAGAATATTATTTTTTACAGTAGACTTTTCAAATAAAACACACGTACAGTCAAGTTAAAAGTTACTCAATCTATATTTTGATTTATGAAAGCAACAAAAAAGGGATTTTCATAATCGTAAAAGTGTTAAAAAAAAAATGGAAGCGTATTTATTAAAAACATATTTGAGGCCTGATGTTTTATTTAATTATAGTTTCCCGCATTTGATTCCTGAAATATTTTAATATTAAATAATAATTTGAATATGAAATTAAAAGATATAAAATATTGTTTAGTTGCCGTAATAAATGGGCCCATTACTTACTAATTCTCCGAATTAAGTTAAGAGTTGAAAAATTGAATAATTTTGAGATCGACTGCACACCCAGAACATCATTAATCGACTTTTCAATTAAAATTCTATTATCTGTAATTAAATTTAATCATGTCGGAAATATAAAAAAGGTTCTTTTCTAAAAGAATTCTATAGAGCGGCTATTTAATTTTTTAATTACATTTTTTTATTATTTTCATAAAAATAAATCATTTTTATACTTTTATCTATTTTTATCTTAATTATTTACTGATTTAAAAATGATTGGAAGTGACGACAATTTCAAATGCTTTTGAGATTTCATAATGTTTGAATGATTAAGAATATTTAAAGAAATTTTGCCATATTTCAGTCTATTTAAAGGGATTTTAAAGTGTTTAGGATATTCTTCAAGTTTTCAAGGAATTAAAGAATATATAAAAGGTTTCAATGTATGTATTTTTAAGAGGTATTTTAAAATATTATTTTGTGGAATTTTACTGGATTTCAGAAGGATTTTAAAGAGTTTAGAGTATTCTAAAAGATTCTAAGAAATTTACATTTTTAAAGGATTTTCAAAAAAAAAAAAAATGTCATAGGGTTTCAAAAAATCCGAAAGTATTTTAAAAAGGTGCTCACGATATCAATTATGTCTAAAAAAATGTCAAGGGATTCCAACGGATTCCTGGAGAATTTGAGGAATTAGTGGAATTCGACGGATTTAAAAAAAAATCAGATTTTAAGGGATTAGGGATTTTTTTGGTCAGGGAAGTCAGGATTTAAAAAAAAATGGCCAAAGTCAGGGGATTTCTGTAGTAAGCACTTTGAGTAACTTCCAAGGACAATAAATAAAAAATTTACCAATTTAAATTAAACAATAATTTATTCCATTCATAAAAGATTCTATATTAAAAATTTGGACTTCACGCTCCTACCCTTTTTCCCACTTACAAATAATTCGTTGAAAATTCAACTGTCTTGTTAAAAAGTCATCATTTTTTATCGAAAATTAAACATTTTTTTTTAATTCGTCTTTTCGGGTTGAAATTTCAACTATTTTAGTAGAAATTAGATCTTTTCTGGTTAACATTACGACTGTTTGCTAGAAAAAATTAAATTAAATAAAACATTTTGTTGAAAATTCGTTTTTTTGTCTGTTAAAAATTCACATTTGTTTAAAACTTCCATTTTTCATTGAAAACTTATTTCTTGTAAGTAGAAAATTCATGTATTTAGTTAAAAATTGGTCTTTTTGGGTAGAAATTATTTTTCATCATTAAAAAATCATTATTTAATTATAAATGTAAAGCGTTTCCGGATCTGCATTCATTTGATAAAACAGAATCTATTACTCTGTCTCCGTGAAAAATCACCTTCTTTCCGCTGTTTTAAAATTCTGTTCCTCAAACTTTAATGGTTAGGGAAAAAGCAGGGAATTTTAAAAACGAAGTTTTTCGCCACCCTCATCTAAAAAGTACACTTTTTTGTGAAATTATTTTTTTAATTGGATTAAAAATTTTTTTAAATTGGTTTGGATCCTAGAATGTTTATCGCTTCTGGATTCCCTGGATCTGTGGCTTACAAACGCAGTTTCTGTGACTAAGGATTCGCGATTCGAGGAACATGCGCATTTTCCAATTCTCTGATTGGATCCAATTTTCGTGGTGGGAGGTGCGCAATAAAAAAGCATGGTTAATGAAGAAGGGATGAAAATGAAAGTGGGGGGGGGGGGGGGGGGAATAGAGGTACAAGCCATCCAAACTCCGTGCAACCTTGTTAATTCGACTTTAGCGTGACTAGAAGGCGTTAATGTTCAGACGAAACCTACCCGTTTTTTTCGCAAGTGGGTTTATTTTCGACTACGGACTACTTTCCATTCTCCGGAACTCAGCAAATTATGTTAACTTGGCGAAAAATAGATCGAAAATCGCATTTTCCGCCGAAAAACAATTCCCATCGTGTGATAGATCAGGCAGCCAGGAAGTTTGCGCGGTCGATCCTCGCTGAATGCATTTTTTTATTTATCTATTTCTTTTTATTTGTTACAATGTTTATAAATATATTTTCCTTCAATAATATTCGAAAATTCTGCTCACAATAATGTTTTAAATGCCTTTTTTTTCATGGATTTATCGTTCTCCTCAAATGAATTTGTTTGATAAAAATATTATTTATTGCTTTTACTGCTCACCATTTATATTTAAAATTAGAAGTCTAAACGAGGTTTATTGAACTAAAAATTGTATTTTTAACTGATTTTTCAAACAGAACATTAAATCTTCAAAGAAATAATTGCTTTGGATTAAAAATACGGCGATGAAATATACACTTGTTCGTTTAAAAAACATGGTCTGTACGTATTTCTAATTTTAAAAATAATGGTTAAAGTGTACAAACAAACTAATAACAATTATAACAAAAATGTGTTCACAACAAAAACATGTTTAATTAAGGAAAAATACTTTTACCCTGAATAAGGCATTAAGAAAATTCTATTCCTAAAGATTTTAATAAGGAAAAAATAAGAAGTAGATAAATAAAAAAAGTGCAGGCAGCGATAATCGAACACGCAACCTTCTCGCCATGGACCAGAAGCGCTACTGCCCGAGCTATATGCCAATGTTGTTTCATATTTCAAATTTTGAAAACTAAATGTAAAAATAACCCCTTATACTAAGAAAAATCATATAGAAACCCTCATGTGAATTGAAAAACATTTATACTTTTGAAAACTGTTATGTGGTTAAATTAAAACTTTAAAGTTAAGTATCTGATAAGTTATTGAAAATATAAATGTTTTATATTAGTGCTTTTCGTTTTAAATTAGTATTAAAAAAAAATTTTAATATAAAATTATCAGCATTATTAATTATTATTATAAATTTATTAACATTTTTAAACAAAAATCATGACCAAGCTTGCCAATTTTTAACAATTTGAGGTTATGTTAGGTATGTAAACCGGAAATTGATATTTTTAATTAAAAATGATTAGATTTAAAAGGTTTCAGATTTTGTTAGCTTGATTTTTACTGAAAATTCTATAAAATTTTCATAATTTTTTAACAATTTTAGGTTATGTTAGCATGTTAGTCGAAAATTGATGTTTTAAAACAAAAATCATTATAGTCCGACAAAGTTTTTCAATTTTGAAACATTTTCAGCCAATATTAACGTTTTTACAGGAAGTTCGTTATTTTAAAGAAACATTCAATTTTGAAGAAGATTTATCATTTGAAACAATTTTCTGTTATTTTAGGTTAGTGTTTATATCATTAGATTTTGAAGATTCATAATTTTTTAAACAATTCTTCACTCAGAAAAATGTTTGAATCATACAAATTCTTCCTTCGATATAGAGTCAAACAAATCTTTTATTTTTTTAAACAAATATTTGTTTGATTTAAATTAAGTTTATTTAATTTTATTTAATTTAATTTTATCATTGTTAAACTGAAACAAATTTTATTTGCATCAAATTTGCAAATTTTATTTTTTTGTTGACGTTTTATGGTCAATTTTATTTATTTAAGGGGGGTTTAATTATGAGAAAATTCAAAAAGAGCTGAGAACTGAAAAAAAAAGATAGAAAGGAACATGGAATTTAAATTTGTGAAGAATTAAATAGGAACAACGTGTCTGAAATACTTAGAAAGCACAAATAAAAGGACTTGAATCTGAGAAGAAATGAAAAATGTTTGAATGTTTTTTTTTTGTTGCAGTACATAATGCGCCAGGGGTGATGGAGACAGTGGGCAAACAAGTCCAGGTAGTGAGCGGACTGGGGGTGGGGGGTCCAGTAGGGCCCGTGGGCCCTGTGGGGGCAGATCTGCATCACCATCATCACCCCCACCCCCACGGGGGCCACGGCCACGGTCACTCGTTGGTCGGCTCAGCGGCGACCTCTGCGGCCCGGGGTCAGGCCCAATCGCACCAGAGTCAGGTCCCACCACCCTCCCACAATCAGCATCTACCTGCCAGGTCTACCCCCATTCAACTTCACAGGTCAGTTCAAAGTTCATGCATCTCACCAATTTTTTTCTTTTCTTTTTTTCTTTTCATTAATTTTTTTTATTTTTATTTTCTTCCCACACATTCACTTTGAGATCCGTTTCAATTTTTACCAGCGGGAGTTGAAATTTAATTATCTTGCAAAATCAATACTCGTTGATAAATTGTTTAATTACAAATGTTTTATTTCTCAGTGATGATAATGGTTTTTTTTCTTCATTTTTTTAGATCATATCCGGTGGTTCATGTTTGTGCTAATTTTTTTTATAATCTTCTCAAGGGATTCCGATGACTTCATAAAATTATAATACTTAATTCAAATGATAAATAAGCTTGAACTTGTTTACGCACAATTCGTTTCTTACAATTATGTATTAATTTAATGACATCTGTTTACGCAAAAATAGTTTCTCACAATTACGCATTATAATTTCATAATATCATCTGGACTCCTGCGAGAATATTCTAGAAACTTAGTTGCGAGAATATTCTAGAAACTTAGTACGGGCATGAACCATCTAGTAGATAGGCATGGGAGTTCTGGATACAAATTTCTATCTTACTGACTTCGAGAGCATTCAACAGTTTCAGTGGTTTCTTTCCGTGCTAAGTTTCTGTAATCTCGAAAGGCTCTATCATGAAATTATAATGTTTAATCGGAACGAAAAATGACCTTGAACTTGTTTATGAAAAATTCGTTCCTCAAATTTGCGTATTATAATTTCGTAGAATCCATCGGGAATCCTGCGAGAATATTCTAGAAACTTAGCACGGACATGAACCACTTGAACTGTTGAACGGTATTAAAGTCGATAAGGTAGGAATCTGTATCAAGAATTTGCTGTTATTTATTGAAGAAATTGATTTGAGATAATTTTGAGAAAGAGATTGCAGTAACCGCGGCCATAATTTGTAGAGTGCAGAGCACTCGGAATTATTGGGAGCTTGGGCTGCGCCGATAACATCGTAAATCTCGTCGCTTGGCCTGTGGAAACTCGGAATCAGGAGAAGCGAGGAGACGTTGCTCTCGATCTATAACGATGTGAAATTACGTGCATTGTGCAAAGGGTGATCTATGAAAGGTGCGAGTTGTGGAAAATGGAGCGCTCGCTAACCAACACATACATAGATAATATTACGTGCACGTTACAATTTCGTTCCTGAGAACATCCGGTTTTTCTGACGAAATTCCCAAGCAAAAGTGGCAAAATAAACCTAATTGGAATAAGAATGGGAATTGTAACGGCAAAAATCCGCGAAATATTACTCAGTAATAATATAAATAAAAAATAAAAATATTTATTATTATAAATATTATTATTATTTTCAGAAGTTGGACTTTCCAATTTTTATTAATTCTACTTTTGAAGATTAAATAAAATTTTATTTTCTACGGTTGTGAATTTAATTTTCATTTTTCTTCAATTTTGAACTGTTGAAATTTTTATATAATGAATTCTCATGTTCAATTTTCAACTATTGAAACTTGAAAAAGTGGTATATAATTGGAAAATGATAAATGAACTTTCAGTTATTGAAAACTCTACTGTTGAAGATTGAAAATTTGAATTTTCATTTGCTAAAATGTTTATTCAATACATTTTTATGGTGAATTTACAACTTTTGAAACTTGAAAAAAAGTTTAAACTTTTTAGCTTGAATTTTTATCAGTATACATATTTATTTATTAAATTCTCATTTTGAATTTTCAGCTTTTAAATATTGAAAAACTTGGAGATAAATTTTTATGTTGAATTTTTAACTTTAAAATAGGAAAGAAAATTGAAATTGAAAATAATTGAAAATTGAAGATAATTGAACTTGAATTTAACTTCCAGATGTTGAAAATCAAACTGTTAAAAATCAAACTGTTAAAAATTCTGCTGATGAAATGTTTATTTAATAAATTTTCATGTTTAATTTTCAAAGGTTGAAAATTCAAAAATGGACAATTCAATATAATTGAAAAGGGATCTGTTTGAAATAAAAAAAAATTGAATCAACCGTTTAAAATTATTTTTTTTGTTATTTTCTACTGATGAATCTTTTACTGTTATAAATAGAAACAAAATTGAAAATAGGAAAAAATTGATAATTGAGTTTTAAACAGTTGAAACTTCAATTTTCTTTAATTTAAGGTTGGATTTTTAATTTTCTTAAATTATTAACAGTTGAAAATTCAAGAAAAAACGAATTCTGAATTAAAAACAAGTCTAAAGAATGTTATATTTACATAATAATTTTACACGAGAATGTGATAAATAAACGCTTAAATTCATAAACAATTTTTTTCTTCTCTAAAAGTTAGATTTTACCGAAAATGGGCCGCAACTTTTTGGAAATCGAATTCACTTATTTTAATTGTTTAGAAATCAACTTTTCGATTTAATTAAAAAAAAAAATCAGTCCAATTTCAATAAAAAAAATTTAATCTGCAAAATATTCCAGTACAAGTGAAAGGTCATCCTTTCTTTCGGTTTTCTCGTATATTTAATTTCGACAACCAAATGTCAATTATCCGGACGGTTTGTTAAGTTTAGTATCTAGAGCGCGTATATAAATAGTATATGTGCCGATCGATATGGAATTCGCATTTGACGCTATTTGAGTCACTTTTTCACCGACAAATAGCAAATCTTTTTTGCGATTTTCATCTTAAATTCTCTGCAGAATCCAGGTCAAATTTAACTTTTTTCTATACTCTGAGCTTGAATCATTAAAAATTGACTGAATTGAAGTCGAGTTTGACTGATTCAAATAATGCGGATTCGACGTTTAAAAAAATTAATGACATTTTTCTTTAATTAGTCAAACTATCTCACTGATTAAATCAATTGTTTTAAAGAAAACAATTTGTTTAATTTTCATCTAGAAAAGGTGAATTTTTAACCAAAAATTAAATAGTTAAATTCTCAATAAATAAAATTAATTTTCAAGACAAAAAGCTCATTTTCAACAAAATAGTTACATTTTGAACAGAAGAGATGAACTTTGAATTCAGGTGATAAATCTTAAACCAAAAAAGAATTAATTTTTAAGAAAGTAGTTCAACTTTGAATCAATCAACTACTTTAATTTCAAATGAAAAGAATTTACCGCGATAAAGATTCATTTTTAAGCAGAAAAAAAACTAAGTTTAAACGTAGGTACAAAAAAATGAATCTTCGACCAAATAGTTAAAATTTCAATTAAAATTTAATTAAAGTTCAAATTTCAACCGACCCTAGTTGAATTTAAAAAGAAATTAATTTTTCGCCAAAAAGATTTATTTTCTAAAAAAAAAAGATGTACTTTTAACGTAAAAAAAGATGAATCTTCCACTAAAATAGTTAAATCTGCAACTAAAAAAATCTATTTTGCACCATAAGTAAATCAAACATTTTTTAAATTAAATTTTTAACTAAAAGAGTAATTTTCAGCAAAAAAAAAATATTTTCTACTACTAACAACAATTTTTTAATAAAATTCCTGGAGTTTGAAACAAATAGTTTAATTTTCAAATAAAAAGATCAATTTTCAACCAAAAAAATATAATATATAAATTTTCATTTAAAAATAATTAATTTTCAACAAATTTGTTAAATTTTATTTAGAAAACCACAGAAAACAAATTTTAACCAAAATGATGAATTATTCATTGTTTAAACTGAATTTTTAACAATGTAGTTTATCTTTAACCAAGTAGTTAAATTTTAAACAATAAAAGATGAATTATCAATGAACCAGTTGAATCCTCAACCTAAAAGTAGAATTTTTATAGCTTTCAACAAAAATAGGAATAGTTCAATTTTCAACCAAACAGGCGAATTTTCAAATAGAATAATAAATGCAAATTTTAATAAGAAATAACAGTTGTCAACAGAAAATGTATTAGTTGATATTTCAGCCTAAAAAGATGAATTTTTAATCAGTAACTGTCACTGAACGAATCAGTAATTTTGAATCATCTAAACAAAGTCAAAGAATGCTTGATTAATTTAATCAGTAGAATTTTGACTGTTTGAACTTTAGAGTGTACAAACAAGAAGACGTGTATTGTCTTTTTCATCTCGTTCTAGATAACTTGTTTGTCAAAGTTATGCATAAGACTTTTTCAGCAGCTTCAGCAAGTTTAGCCTTGCACTTAGTCGAGGGGACTTCCGCGATAATTTTTATCGACTTTTTATCTCATCGTACAACGAGTGCGTTGAGTCAAATTTACGGAGTAATTAATATTATCTTTCTGCTGTTAAAACAGCGTCTGAACTCATCCTCAAAAGTTCTAGTTCTTTCCGACGCGTCTAGGAGATTTGTTTTCAGTTTTCTGAATGAAGTATAACTTGGAGTTATTTTTTTTTTTTTAATTTTTCAGGTCACTGCATTTATTAAAGGGAATACAAAATGTATTAATAAATAAATAAATTTATTAGAGACAATAAAGTAACAGAGACTGAAATGTTTCAGACAAATAGTGGATATTTCAATCAAAACTGATTTTTACATTAAATACAAAACATTTTAATTCAACCGTAACTGATTTATTTCGGAACACAAAGTTTTATTTTTAAACAAAAAAGATGAAGATTCTTTCCCAATAAAGGAATTGATTTTTAAGAAAAGAAAGAAAAAAGTAAACAGATTCTCAAGGAAATAAATAAATTTATAATTGATGATATGAATTTTGAACTAAGATGATGAATCTCCAAACAAAAAAATTAATTTTCCACAAACTAGATCAATTTTCAACCAATCAGTTGAATTTTCAAAATAGAAATGGATTCTCAAAATTTCTGCTGAAAAGGATTTTGATTGACAATAAAAAAACAGCTGAATTTAAAAAAAAAAACGAATTTTTAACGAATTACAAGAATTTTTATCCAAATAGTTGAATCTTCAACTAAAAAAGATAAATTCTCAACCAACAAAACAAAATAGTTAGATTTTTAAACAGAGACATTTTTTTAATTGTAGTTCGACTTTCAATCAACTATTTGAATTTTTAACAAAAAGAAAACGAATTTTCAATAAAATTGTTCAATTTGACACGAAAGAGATGAAATTGCAACTAAATTGATAAATACTTTTCCTAAAAAAATTAATTTTTAACAACAGTTTTTGGTTTAAAATTGAACATTTTTAGTTCAGAATTCAACTATTTGGTTGATGAAAACATGTCTTCTTTACTTGAAAATCGAACTATTTCATTATTTTTTCTTGTTTTTAGGTTGAAAATAAAACTATTTGGTTCAAATTTAATCTATTTTGTTTAAAATGTATTACTTTGTCTGAAAATTTATTTTTTAACTAAATTTAACGATTTCATTTTTGGTTGAAAACGGTTTTTTTTTAGTGCAAAATTCAACTATTTGGTTCAAAGTTCATCTTTCCGTTTAAAAAACTACTTGTTTGAAGTAAATTCTATTTTGTTAAAAATTGATCACTGTCTACATTTTTTTGTGTGGAAAATTAATTGTTTCAACTGAAAATTTAACTATTCCATTTTTGGTTGGAAACTGATCTTTTTCATTTAAGATTCAACTATTTGGTTTAAAATTGATGTTTTTGGTTAAAAATAAAAGTATTTGGTTAACATTTAACCTATTTAATTCATAATTGATTACATTATTTGAAAATATATTTTTTGGGGACAATTTTTTTTAACTGAAAATTTCACCGTTTCATTTTTGTTTGAAAACAGATATTTTTTAGTTTAAAATTCAACTATTTGGTTGAAAATTGTTATTTTTTAGTTGAAATTTTTGTCAAAATTCGTTTGAATTATTTATACAAATTGATAGACTTTAGAAACAAACTAAAAAAATGCCTAATGATGTTTTTTAGCATTATTTAATTATTAAATTAATCGATGATCATAATATGTTTAAGAAGATTTTCAAATATAGTTTGTCAAAGCAATCCACATTAAATATATTAATTTATTAAATCCCTAGAAACTGAAAAAAAAATTATTTGCAATAAACCCCCTAAACTGTATACATATGCCAAATCGATTGTTTAAAAAATTCAAAATATTTGAATGACTTTATACCATGAAAAATTGAACCTGGAAAAAATTTGAGATACCTGGAAAAAAATCTGGAATTGTCAGGGATTTTTGCCGGGATTTTTGTTGACTCCCTTGTAGTATTAGGCGAAAAAAAAGTACACAGGAAAAAAGTAGCAAATAGGCTCGCAAATCGGGGAGCGCATGTTCTGTTGCTGGGACACTTGAATAAACATCTCGCCCTAGGGAGGGAAAAAAGTGAAATATTCAATGAAACGGATTTCCAGTTATTCCCCGCGTGCCGGCGAATTCTTTCCTTTTTGAAGAACACAAGAAGACTTATGGCCACGATAGCCTGTACGTGTAATGTTGGTGGCGTGTGTGCAATGTTGGTAGTATGTGCCTCGCGATTCGGCTCAGGACCAGGCCAACGTTGCCAGATATTTATTTCTCTTTCTCTCCTGCGTTGCCAAACTCGAAAATCTAAAGCAATTGACTGCAAAATCCGAAAAACTTGGCTGTTCGACTGCTGAAATTGTTCACTTGCCAGACGATGCAATTTAAAACTCCTTTATTGCAATTGCCCTCTTTTAGCCTTTTTTAAAACTTGGAGTCTCTTGCTGTCTCTCATTTTTCTGGCTAAGGAATTATTTGTCAGTGTCTCTCGTTAATAAAGCAATTCCGGTTTTAACCAATTCTACCCTTCATTCATTTTTCTGGGACTTAATTTCAGCAGATTTGCGTAATGAATCGAGAACGAAAAATTCGGACGTGCCACGAAATTCCAGTTTTCAAACCTCCTAACTTTCCGAAGGGTTCTAAATGTTTCTTTTAGGTAAAAAGCAAAAAAATGGGTTTCTTAATTCATTTGAAACAATCTTCATTAAAAAAATGAAAGAATTCAATTTTTAGTCAAAATAATTAATTTTCGACAATAAAAAAAGATGAATTTTTAACAAAATAGTTCAATTTTTAACCAAGGTGATTAATCTTCCATGGAAAAATGAATTCTCAACGAAAAGTGTCATAGCTGATATTTCTACCGAAAAAAGATTTTACATTTTCGTGAATCTAAAAAAATTTCATCAAAAATGTTGAATTTTTAACCAAAAAAAGACAAGTTTTCAACCAAAGAAATGAATTTTTCAATAAAAAATTTTAATTTTTACGAAAAAATAGAATAGTTACATTTTCAGTTGAAACTAATTCACTTTCAATCCAGAAAAAAATTAAATTTCAACTAACTAGTTCAGTTTTGAACTAAGAAATGTTTTTTTTTTTTCAAAATTAAAATTATGACTATTAAAAATAAATTTTTAACGAAATAAATAGTTGGATTTTGAACCAAAAAAAGAATGATTTTTAACAAAATACATGAATTTTCTACTAGAAAAAAAATATATTTTCAGACAAAAAGGACAAAAATGAAAATAGATTTTTTACAAAACAAAAGATGAATTCTCACACAGAGAGAAATTTCAAGAGATTAATTCACGCAGCTGCTCTTTAATTTTATTCACGCTTTGGCGCAAGACTTAAGCGCAAGATTTAAGCGAATTACAGAGATTTTCAACTGAATAAGATAAATTTGCAATATAACATGGAATAGTTAAATCTTCAATTAAAAAAAATGTGCAACAAAAGAAAATGGTTTTCAACAATATAGTTCAATTTTAAACAAAGAAAATAAAGTTTTTTCAACTACAATGATAAATCATAAGCAAAAAAAAAAGTATTTTTAACAATAACAAACACTTTCAACTAATTAGATGAATCTTCAACCAAAAACATCATTTTCTATTAAACAGTTTATTTTTTACCGAAATAGTTTTACGACTCAAAAAGAGTAATTTTGAACAAAATAATTAAATTTTCAACCCAAAAAGACGATATTTCAACGAAAAAGAATAACCTTTTCAAAAAATTGTTGAATTTCTCAGTTTCATGATGCCTTCAGATAGACGGGGTTTTCATAATTTAACCAAAAAATTCTGTAAGACAAACAAATTTGTTTCCATGTAAATTTCGAAATTCGGATAAATTTTTTTTTATATTTAAAGAAAAAAGTTAAAATATAATGGTCATCATGTTGTGATGAACGCGCGCGAATTTTGACGGGAGGTATTGAACGAACGAACGCGTTGCACTTTGAAAACTTTGACGCCTACTGGTCTCGTTTTATTTCATTCAAAGTGAGCTCACGCACTCACACCCACACTTTTGTCGTTCTATGACCGTCGCATAACAAGTAGTACATATTCTTCGAATCGAATCGATGCTTCACGATCAGCTTGCTATTTAAATTCCAAAGCGAACATATTAAAAACCAAGCCATCGCACCTCATCCATTTTTATTTTAAACTAATACAAATTTCGATGGTGAAACGATTACTTTGGACAAATAAATTTTAAAGGACAAAAAAATGTTCCTTAGCTAGGATTTGAATCGGGTACGCCACTATCCATTATTGACGAGTGCACGTTAACGCCTCGGTGGCGTAATTGATTAACGCACCACTCATGGATGGGGGCGTTTACGGTTCAAATCCGGGCTGTGGCAGATTTTTTCTTGTTCAGAAATTATCCGAAGTGATTATTTAACTTCAAAATTTGTATTAATTAAATAATTTCAGAACTCGGACGTTAACATTTTTAAATGGAAATAATATTTTTCAAAAATTAATTTAATTAAATTTTTTTACTTTTCAGTGGATTCTTACGATTTCCAAAGGAAAGTTTTCAAAGAATTTTAGGGGGTTTGAAAAGATTTCTTTTGAATTCTTTGTTCTTCATAATAAAATATTGTACGAGAAAAGTTTTTAAAAAATCTCGCCGGACATGAAAGTTCATTGAAGAAATATTTAATTATTTTGTTCAAAATTCCTTTGTATTACGAAAATAACTTGAAAATTTAAAAAAAATTCTATTTGTTTGAAAACTTATGTATTTTATTAGAAATTCAACTTTTTGTGTTGAAAATTGAATTATTTTCTTCAAAAAGTTAATAATTTGAAAAAAGTGATATTTTTAGTTAGAAAGTCAATTTTTTGTCTGAAAATTTATATTTTTTTGTTTTGAAAATTAATTTCTTTAACTGAAGATTCAACTATTTTGTTGAAATTTTAACAATTTTTTGAAAAAGTTTCCATTTTGTTTGAAAATTCAACTTTTCTGTTAAAAATGGTTAAAGATTCATTTCGTTGGTTGAAAACTGAACTTTTTTGTTAAAAATATTTTATTGTCTTTTTCTTAAAATTAATTTTTTAAATTTAAATTTCTGCTATTTGTTTCAAATTTCGTCTTTTCATTGAAAATTTAATTATTTTGTTGAAAATTCCACATTTTCTTTAAAAATATAATTTTTTATTGAAAACTGAACTATTTTTTGAACTTTTTCTGTTTTTGGGTTATAAATAATTAAAATATTCGGAATGCATGCTTGAAAATTCATGTATTTTATTAGAAATTCACACTTTTTGGTTGAAAATTTAATTATTCTGTTAAAAATTTAACAGCTTTCCTAAAAAGTCATCCTTTTTTAATGAAAATTCCAACTCCCGTGTTGATAATTTGTCTTTTTGGTTTGAGAATTCGTTTGTTTTGGTAGAAATTTCAACTTTTTTGATAAAAAATGAAACTGCTGAGTTGAAAATTAATATGCTTTGGTTAGTGATTTTTTTTCTTTCTGGCTTTATGCTAAAATATTTTTTGGATAAAATATCAACTTTATTCTTCATTTAGAATTCATCTTTTTTTAGTCAAGAATTCAACTACTTGGTTAAAAATTTAAATAGGTTGTTAAAACTCTATCTTTCTGATTAAAGATTTATAATTTTCAATAAAAATTAATGGTTTGAAAATGTTGTACAGAATTCTTTTTTTTTTTAATCTGTTTTAGTTGAAAAATTAATCATTTTGTTGAAAATAACTTTTTTGAAGTACACATTTAATTGTTCAATTTGTAGTTATTTTTTTGGCTTAAACCATAAACTGTTTTGTTGAGAATGAACTATTTCATTGAAAATTCATATTTATCGGTAAAAAATTCAATTGTTTTCTTCAGAATTTTTTTTTAACTGAAAATAAATTTTTGGAACTACAGATTCAAATATTCTATTTTTCATTAAAATTTGTTCGTATTTGCTTTAAAATTCAATTTGGTTGAAAATCCATATTTTTAGGCTAAAAAATTCAACTGATTTGTACGGAAGTAATTTTTTTGTTAAATTCAAATTTTTTGATTTACTATTTAAATTTTTTTGTTTGAAATGCCAACTACTATATTTCTCGTAAAGAATTCATCTTTTTTAATTAAGTTCGACTATTTATTATTTAAAGTTAAAATATTTTGTTGTTAAATCATCTAATAATAATGTGCAGAATTATTGAAAATAAAACTAAGAATCCATCGACCAAATTTGATAGGATTTTAAATTTTGTTGAAAATTTAATTATTTTGTTAAAAATGCAACTATTTCATTAAAAACTCATCTTTTTTGGCTGAAAATTCAACTGTCACGTGAAAAATTAAATTTTTGGTTGAATATTAATTTTTTTCTAAAAATTAATTATTTAAATTAAAAATTCGACTTTTTGTTTTAAAATTCAACTATTTGGTGAAAATCTAAATTTTTGATTGAAGATTCATCTCTCTGGTTAAAAACTCAAATGTTTGATTAAAAATTCATGTATTTATTGAAAATTTGTATTTTTTTAAAAATGTTATTATTTTCTTGAAATTAAAATTTATTGTTCAAAATTTGTCTTTTTGGGTTGTAAACTATTTCGGTAGAAAAATCAACTCTTTGGTAATTTTCAATTTCTTTAAATTAATATTGCCTAGAAATTGAATACTCTAAAACCTGAATATTTTGACTAAGTATGTTTCATAAATCCAATTACTGAAAAAGTTCTCAAGTTTGCAAATAAATACTTTTCTTGTTACGTATTAACTTCTCCAGAAGAATTTAAATCAAAATCAGGTCAACAACCTGAAAAGTACATAAATTTTCGATGATGAAATTAGTAAACAGTTTTTCCTTTGACTCTGGCTCGATTTGGCCTTGAGACGACGGATTCTTATTTCTTACTCACACAGAAAGAACCTCTTTCAACAGTCAAACACTCAGTTGGTTTTAACCTCCAAATATGACTGAACATCTTGTTCTACTCTCGGGTGTTTTTCTGATAAAAACCTCTTTTTATGTAACCACAAATAATTCGGAAAAATCAAACCAGTTCTAGTGTCATTTTTTTGTGATGTGAGAAAGTCCAAAGAATTTGAAAACAATTTACTTTCCATGTGACCTACGTGGATTAATATTTTCACGATTCACTTATTCTATCGTGGATTCCTGATAACGTTACACGTGCTCGCGATCTATGTGGTGAGTCTTCTTGAATCACTCCCAAATAGAAATTTCCAGATGTACAGGCTTTCCCCTATTCCCTTACGTTTCCCCTTTTTTCAAATTCCTTTTATATTAAAATTAACCGTTTTAGATCTTTATTTTTAATTGTACATTTTTAATTTAAGAAGTTTTAAAAATAAACCACTGGACACGAAAATTTCAAGACGTTTGTAGAACGTCCTATAAACGTCCTAAGGCAGGTCAAATAACGTTCTAAAAAGTTCAAATGTTCCAAAGACATTCTTAGGACGAATTTGGAACATTGGACGTTTTTTAGTCGTTCTAAAAACGTCTTTTAAACCTTACGCCCTAAAAACGTCTTGGAATATTCGTGTCAACTGGGAAATTTTGAAGACTTGAATAATTAATAATTAAAAGTGTCTGAACTGAGTAATTATTGATAATAAAAGATTTTAGTTGATAAACGTTAAATATAAATTGGATAATGATTTTTTAAACTGAACTGTACTTATAAGTTTTGAAAAGTGAACAATAATAGATTTTACGATACGATTCTGAATCCGTGCAAAATGAAAGAATTTACAGATTATAATGTTAAAAATTAATCAAACCTGCCCCTCCGTAACTTCCCATCACCTCCCATACTTCCACTACTCTAATTTCCCCTGCTTCCCCAACCCTAATTTACCCTACTCCCTCTTTTATTCCCTTACTTCCCTCTTCTCACTTCACTTTTAATTCTCACCCCTCTGCTTAATCATATCCTCTTTGCTTCTACCCTCCTCCAATAATTTTCTCTTACTTCCCCGTCAAAAAATTTCCTTTAATTCCTCTACTTCTCCCATACTTCCTACCCTGTCACTCCTACTACTCTCATAATTTCCCCTATTTTTCCTCCCTTAAATTCCACTAATTCTTCTCCCATAATTTTCCTTCAATTCCCCTACTCCTCTCCCATAATGTCCCCTATCTTCCTGTCACATATCGCCCCTTCCCCAGCCC
>NC_046661.1:144126769-144133949 GCF_010883055.1 Belonocnema kinseyi | reverse complement strand
CCCCCTAATTCTCCTACTTCCACTTCTCTTCTCCGAATTTCCCCTCACTTCTTCTACTTCTACTTCTCATCGCTTCCCAGCTTCCCCTGTCCCATTTCCCCTCGCTATCGCCTTCTTCTGCCCTCCCCTAATTTCCTTTCAGTTACCATCCCCTCACTACCCCTCCTTGAAAAAAATGGGGAAATTAAACTGTTTCAATTCAAAAGCCTTTGTAGTTACACACATGTAAACGCCTGATAGAAAATTTATAAACTATTTTCAATTTTAAATTCACAATGTTTAAATTTTTTTACCATTCACACTTAAACATTGAATTTTACAATTTTAATTGTTCTATCTAAACAAGTTTTAATTTGTAAGTGAAAAATGTATGTGTGTGTGTATATATATATATATATATATTTCTTTTTTGAAAAGTTAAGTTAAGAGAATATTTAAAAAGCTGTCCAAATATTTTCAAAATTGTAAAAAAAAATCTTGAAGGTTTTAAAGAAATTTAAAAAAATTTAATATAATATTTAATAACTGTCAAAAATAATTATAAATTTGAAAAGATTCTGGGTAGAAAATTTCATTTTTCAGTTGAAAATCAAATTTTGAACTATAAATTTAACTTTTGTTTTTTGTTTAAAATTGACCGTTTCTATCTAACTATGTATTTGGTTAAAAATTAAGTTTTGTTGTTGAAAATTCGATTTTTAAATTGAAAATCAATTTTTTGAAATTCAAATTTACCTATTCTATTTTTGGTTAAAAATGTACCGCTTTTTGTTTAAAGTTCAAGCATTTGTTTAAAAAAGAACTTTTCTGTTTAAAATTTAACCATTTTTTTATTTTTGGAAAATTTGTCTTTTTAGATCAAAAGTTCAACTGTTTAGTTTAAAATTAACTATTTAGTTTGAAATTTATGTTTGTATTTACACTCAACTGCTCTTTATTGAAAATAAAAATATTTTTTTGGTCTCAACATAAAATATTGTATTTTTTGTTAAAAATTTGTATTTTTAAATTTAAAATTCATATATCTTCATGAAAATTATTCTCATTTGTTGAAAATTAATCTTCTTGGTTGAAAATTCAACTACTAGGTTAAAAGTTAAACTCCTTTGTTAAAAATACTTTTTATTTTGCAACAAGGTTTATCGGTTTAGTTGAAAATTCATCTCTTTGTTTAAAAATTCTTTTGTTTTTGTAGTTAAAAATTAATTTTTTTCAGCTTGAAATTTAACTATTTCATTTTTAGTTGCGAATTCATCTTTTTTGGTTAAACTCGACATTTTTATTTAAAATAAAAACCTTTTTTTGGTTGAAACATCAGCTATTGCATTTTTCGTTGAAAATTATCCTTTTTTTAATGAAAATTTAACTACTTGGTTGAGAGTTGAAAGCCTTTGTTAAAAATCATTTTTTTCTTGAATTTTTATAATTTTAGTTGAAAATTAAATTATTTTCTTAAAAATACCACTGTTTAAAATTTGTACTTTTGGGCTTGAAGATAAAAACTATTTGTTTAAAAATGCAACTTTTGTGGTTGAATTTTAATCTTTTTTGTTTGAAAATTCGACCAAAATTCAACTATTTGGCGAAAAAATCATCTTTCCAGCTAAAAATTAATATTTTTGTGTTTAAAAGTAAACTTTTTTATAAAACAGTCGAGTTGTTAGCCTAAAAACTAAACTAGAAAAGAAAATTCAACTATTTTATTGAAAATGAAATATATTCAGATTTGAAATCTTAACTTTAATCTCAAATATACTGAATTTTATATGGTACCTATACATTAATCTTATTTAAAAAAAAGTTATCCCCTTATTATTTCCCTATTTTTGTGTAAAATTACCCTATTTCTCACCTTATGAGAGCATTTTGGGCTTGTTTGTCTCAAATTTATAGAAAATTTTATGAAATGAAAAAATTGATCTGATATGAGCAGTCGAGTTTACACAGCTGCCCTCAATGCATTAGCATTTTTCCAGAGAAGTGAGTTGCTTGCTGAAAATGACAGGCTTTCTCAAGAAAGGAATTGCCTCAATCGATAATTTTTGCTCGTGAAATCTTAAGACAGATTCAGGAGTATTCTTCCACAAGCACACTTTGTGCAGTATTTCACATTTATTTTCGGTTCGGAAGGTTCTCATTGTAAACTTTGACACGTGTTGGACAACTTGTTATGTGTAAATTATTCTGCGAAATGTAAATATAGAACAATTTGCTTCTGCAACATCAACTAGAAAACCAATTAAAAAAAACAAAAAAAAAACGAAATGTGCCCAATCACTGATGTATCTAAGAGACGATAATTTGGTTGGAAATAAAGTTGACATTTTTTTTAATGGATCATGAAATGGCCTATCAACTTCAGTTTTTTTTTTTATAGAAAAGCTTTTGATTTGTTGAAGAGGTTCTTTCAAATTATATATTGAGTTTAAGCCATGAAAATTTAAGAAATCTTCTCTGGTTCTGAAGTAAAAATAAAATTTTATTAGTTTTTCTCTGTAAATTTGAAGGGTTTTAATAAAAATCAATTACCTGGTTCAGGACGGCGAAGACCGCAGCTAGCCGGCGACGGTTGGACATTTTTTATCATATTCCCGGAATCCGTGAAGATTTTTTTAATTTTTTGGGCTTTAATTGAAGATAAGATTTTGATTTTTGAGCCCGGTAAATTTTAGGGGTTTTCTATTTTTTCCTGGACCATGACACGAGTTGAATAAATTTATCGACAAAGACCGCGTATGGCCGACGACGCTTGGACATTTTTCATCATATTCCCGGAATCCGTGAAGATTTTTTTAATTTTTTGGGCTTTAATTGAAGATAAGATTTTGATTTTTGAGCCCGGTAAATTTTAGGGGTTTTCTATTTTTTCCTGGACCATGACACGAGTTGAATAAATTTATCGACAAAGACCGTGTATGGCCGACGACGCTTGGACATTTTTGATCATATTTCGGGACCCCGGGTAGACGTTTTAAATTTTTTCGGCTCAATTTAAAGATAAGATTTTAAAATTTGCGCTCTATAAATTTGAAGAATTTTCTATTTTTTCTTGTACCATGACACGAGCTGAATAAAATTGTCGGCTAAGACCGTTTAATGATTGGCAACGCTTGGACATTTTTGGTCATATTTCGGGAACCCGTGAAGATTTTTTTAAGTTTCTGGGCCTAAATTAAAGATAAGGTTTTAAGCTTATCGCCCTGTTAAATTGAGGTATTTTCTATTTTTTTTCCTTGACCATAATACAAGTTGAATTCAAGGTACGAAATTTGAGAAATTTTCGATTTTAAAAAAAAAAAACTTGTCACGTGATTTTGAGAGGAAATTTTGCTCGATAATACATTTTGCCGTGAACTAGAATTATTTTCGAGGTCGGTGGACCCTCCTCGACGATAAAAGGCAAAATCAGCGGGCAATTCGATTTTTTTGGTTGTCAGAATGAGAAAGGCGGCAATGCACTGCACTGGGACTGAAACTATTGTTTGCCTCTTGTCCCTCTACTCGTGTCCCTTATGTCGGGCTGGAATCTAGAATGTCAGAGGCGCATTGGCATTGACTGCAAAGAATTCGCGTAGAATTCCGCATACACCACCCTCGAGGCGTCGAGTGAAAGGAAAAAGGAAGTTGCCACTTGCACGCGAACCCAGTTCTTCATTCTATTCAAAAAGAACTGAAAAGAATTTTTTTATACAAAAAAAGAACAATGACAAAAATTCAGGGTATTTTTGAGAAAATTTATCATACTGCAGGAATCACAGTCTTTTCCCTATTCCCGGGTAGGAAACAGGTATCCCAGTATTCCGGAGTAATCCACTTGTTATCCAGTTAATTCAAAGTAATTTAGATAATCCATATATTTTTCAACTATTTTATTTATATTTTTCGAAATTAATTTATTTAAATAAAAATTTAACTATCTTATTGAAAATTTATTTGGTTGGAAGCTGCTTTTTTAAAATAAAAAATGTACATATTCATTTTTCATTTGATAATTTATCTTTTTAAGTTGAACTATCTTGGGGAAAAATTTTAACATTTTAAAAATTCGTTTTCTTTAGTTGGAAATTAATTTTTATAACTAAAAGTGTAACTACTATTCTGGTTGTAATTGAAATTATTTAGTTGTCAATTAACGGTTTTTGTTGAAAATTAATGTTTTCGTTGAAAATTGGTCTTTTTTGTTAGAAAAATCATCTTGGTGTTTCAAAATTCATTTTTTTCTAATGTTCAAGATTTATTTTTTTATTGGAGATGCATCATTTTAGTTGAAATGTCACCTCTTCGGTTGAAAATTGAACTATTTTTTTATAATTCTTATTTTTCGTACAAAATGATTATTTTTAACTATTTAATCTTTTTAACTGAAAATGCGACCACTCACTTTTCAGGTAAAAATTTACCTTTTCCAGATGATCTATTTTCGTTAAAAAATTAACCATTTTGTTAAAAATTCGTTTTCTTTGGTTGAAAATGAATTTTTAAACTAAAATTTAACTATTCCAATTTTTTTGCAATTTTTTTTTATTTGAAAATTTATTTATTTTTTGGTAGAAGGTTAATTTTTGTTGCTTGAAAATTAATAATCTTGCTTGAAAATAATTTTTTTTTTTTAAATTATTTTCTTTCGCTGAAAATTTAACTGTTCAATTTTTTATTATGATTAAAATTTGTTTTATTTGAAAATTCGATATTTTGGTTACATTTTTTTGTAAAATTGAAAATTCAAATAACCTTTTTTCCGGAAGTTTAATCTTATCAGTTAAAACCTAATTTTTTTGTTTAAAAATTCAATGCTTTGGTTGAAAATTTAACTGGTTGTTATAAACTCATTTTTTTTTTAATTGATATTTTTAGTTGAAAATTCTGTTTTGTTGTTGAAAATTTGTATTTTGTAGAAATTTCATATTTTGGGTTTAATTTTTAACCAAATTTGGTTCAAAAAAAATTTTTTTGGTTGATTCATACCTTTTTATTTAAAAATTTATTTTGTTAAAAATTTATCTTTTTGATAGAAAATTAATATTTTTATGGGAGAAAAATTTAGTAAGTCAAAAATGTTAGATTATTTTTGGTTGAAGATTTATTATTTTAGTGAAATATTCATCTCTTAAAATCCCATTTAAAAATCATTTGACATTTTGTGAAGTCCCTTAGAATTAATAAAATTACCCTAAAACTTTTTGAATTCTGATAAAATTCAGGAAATTCTCTGCAAATCCATATATAATTTCTTAAGATTCATTGAGCCGCTCGTCTTGAAATCTTTAAAAATAAAGAATTTTAAACGCTTAAAAGCTTTTAATATTTTGTAAAGTAATGAGAATCTGTAAAAATCGTGTGTGAATTCCCTGGGAAGCTATGACACTTATGTGAAATTTTCAATCCTTTGAAATCTTTGAAATCTTTTTATCTCTTTAAAAAAATTGCATTGAATCTTCAGTGTGATGCAAACTGGAAGTGACACAATGAAGCCATGATAACATCTCTGATAAAAAAGGGGAAAAAAATCCAGTGACGAATACATCTTCTCTGCAATATAATATCGATGCATAGTCTTGCGAAACACCTGGTTTTAATTAAAAAGTTTCATTTGTTTATTTGTACGACAATATCTTCATTTCTTCATAGAACAAATCAAATAGTTCCAGAGATTTTCAAGCAAGATGCATTGTATTTATATTAAAATGCAGCGTAGTTTTTCGATTTTAGGAGGGGGGGGGAATATTTTTTAAACAAAATAAAAATTATGAACAATGATTTATTTTTTAAGTTTATTTGTTTTGAAGTTAAAAATTTAACTCAAGCAAATAAAATATTGAATTAAAAAAGATTAAATGTAATAGTTGATGTTTCAATCAAAGAATAATTTTATTTTAGGTAAAAAAAGTGTAATTCACTAAAAAAGCCGAATTGTCAACAAAATGGTTTAATCTTAAAAAAAAGAGTTTTTAACATTTTCTTTTTCATTTTTCAATTAAATATTTTAATTTTTAACCAAGAAGCTCAATTTTCCACCAAAATGACAAATTTAAATTAAATATTTAAATCTTCAACTAAAAAAACGATCCGTTTTTTTACCAAAGTTGGAACAATGAAATTTTCAGTTCAAAAATTTAATTTTCAATCAAGAAAATAAAACGAATTTTCACCAAAATAAGAAAAAATAAATTGGTTGATGCTTCAACCAAAAATTTTTGAGTTTAAATCAAAGAGTGTAATTCGTCAAAAAAAAGATGAATTTTTAACGCAGTAGTTGAATCTTCAACCGAAACATATTAATTTTCAACTGAGCAATTGCTTAAAAAAATTGTTTTTATATCCTTATAAATTTTCTTCAAAAATTAATTTTCCAAAATAAAAAATATCATTATATTTTTCCTGGAATCTTAATAAAATTTGTTTATTCTCCTGAAACCTTTCAAAACTATTTAAACGCTACGTTTTTAGCTCGAAATCTTCAAAGATCTTTTTTTTTTAATTTTTAAATTCTTATTAAGTTTAAAATTATTTTTCTATCTTTTAAAACTTCTAAATATCTTTTAAACTTACTCATTTCTCTTTGAAAGTGGGAAAAAGTTTATAACTTGTGTGGTAGCAAAATGTTAAGGAAAGAATTATTTCCCTATATTAAAAAATCATTTACAATTTAAATTCTCTCTTACATCAGAATTGTTGTAGAAACATTCAGAAATCAATTTTATCATGAACTAAAATTACTTATTTGGAAATTTTGATTTAACAAATTGATAGTGCAGAAAATTCGTAATCTTTATTAATATATAAATACATATAATCTCATTTGATAACAAAAAGTCCAAAAGTTAAATATAGAATGGTTGCCTTCATTATTAAAAAGTCATTTACAATCTTTACAATTGAAATGTTCTCTTTCAGAAAAAAAAGTTTTGGAATCAAATTAAAATTCCTCATTTCAAAATTATGATTTACTAATTTCCCGAAAATTGCATAATTTTCGCAACTATTTAGGAAAAGGATCTTATTTAGTTTTCGCTTCCAAAGTCTAATCTCGAAGTGTCGAATGCGAGCATAACTTGGTCATTGACATTTGAAAACTGTTGCACATTTATATAATAATATTGATAGTTTGAAGGTGTGTAATGTGTGAGGGTGTGTGCGTGTACAGACTCTACATTGTTGCATGAGGGTTGGGAGGGGGGGG
>NC_046661.1:144124503-144126669 GCF_010883055.1 Belonocnema kinseyi | reverse complement strand
CATACTCGAGCCTCGAGGCGGCGGGAGCGGAATGGCGCAGGGAATGGAGCGGGGGAGGGGGGAGCACAGGCCGCCAACTGCCTGTGACCGCCTGATTCCGTTTGTGGACCCTCTCTCGTGCAAAAACCACCTTACTAACACTAATTCAATCGTAACTGATGGCTTCAAGTACGTTTTTTCATGTTTATGAAATGCAGGGTCTTGAACTTGAATTTTCGGAATTCCATTCCCCAACTTAGGGGTCGTCTATATATTATTGTAACTCTTTTAGGGTGACGGGAGGGTTTAAGAGGAGCTGTTGTGATCCTGCCTTCCTCTCTAAAGTTTATTTTTCCATAATTTAATTTCCTGTGCTTCAGTTTCGCAGAATTTAATTTTACGAACTTTAATGTTCCAAATTTTAGTCTTTTAGAATTTAGTTACACCTACTTAATTTCACGAATATAATTAACTAACTGACTTTCATTTGTCGAGATTCTCATTCTGAAATGTCACTTTTAGAATTTCGGTGCCAGAACTTTTTGTTTTTTAATTTAATTTCCCGGGTTTCATTTTGTTAGGATTTTATTTACTGCATTTTAATTTTCGGAATTTCAGTCTTCTAGAATTTAGTTCCGCCAATTGAAGTTTTCCAGAATTGTATTCCCCTCAACTTCATTTCCACAAATTTTGATGATCTAAATTGCTTTTTTTACAGAATTTCAGAATGATTTCACAACTATAAAAAAAAAGATTTTTAAATCCCTCAGTAATGCCGAAAAAAACTGTAGAAGTTAAATAATATTTTTTGAAAAAAATTCTTCCATTCAGTTTAGTTTAATTTAAAAGATTTTAAAATATAATGAAATTTTCCAACTCGTAGAAAAATTATTTAGATCTGGAAATTAAATTTCCCTAAACTTTAAAGGCGTCTTTCGAGTTCTGAGCACTTCGTATGTATGATTTACCGGCGAACTTCCAAAGTCATGCGAAATTAGATTTAGATAGCGGAACCCTGTCTCCCCCTCGCCCTCCCGCCCCTTCCCTTCTGCTGTTCCTCCCACGAGCGAATCGTAGGTCGTTGGAAAACGCAAAATGGCGGGCTACGCATCTGAGTCACGAGTAGTCATGGTTCTGCGCACCACGTGGGTATCCACTGCGCATGTGCATCTGTTCCTCGTGGTTGGCTCGCATGCGCACTCAAGTCATCACTTCCCGAGTAATCGTGGAGCGCAAAACGAATTTCGAGGCTTGAGAGAAAGCTGTAGAAAAACCCGTTGCCCCGCAACGTTGCCACATCTTGAGCACTCATGCCATTCCACGAGGCCTTCCCGGTTCTACGGAGCCGCTGATGTGAAAAATAATCTTTTCAATTAAAATAAATTATTTAAAAAAAATTTTTGTTTTTAAGGGAACATTTTTTCTGTTTTTTTTTTCTTCAATGAGGGTACTTAATTTAATTAAGTGGGTCATGTACGAAATAAGTTATATGTGTTCCATGACCCCCCCCCCCTCCCTAACGCATTAGGTTTTAAATTAATTAAAGTAAAAGAATTAAAATTAAACTTAAATTGATTTAAATGTTATTTAATTTCATTAATTTATTTAACTTAGTAAATATCGTTTATTTTGTTAAAATTTTTTTTTTAATAATTCTTTTCTCTCCTATTTTCCTCTTTTTTAAAAAGAATTTGGTTGAAGGTTAAACTATTTATGTGAAATTTCGTTTTATTTATTACCATTCTTTTTCAGAATTGATCGTTTTTTTTTTTAGTTGAAGATTCAATTGTTTGGTTGCAAGTCCTTGTATTATTTTGAAAATTTGTCTTTCTGGTAAAAAATTAATCTTCTTGATTAAAAATTTAACTATTTGATTGAGAGTTGAATAACTTTGTTAAAAAATAATTTTTTGGTTGAAGATTCATTCCTCTGTTTCAAAATTTAACCGTTTTGTTTTAAAGTGACCGTTTTTACTTGTAAATTACTCTTTTTTAGTTAAAAATGTGTCTTTTTTGTTACAAAATAACATTTTTTATTGAAAATTTAACGGTTTTGTAGAAAATTCGTCTTTTGGCTTAAAAGTTCAATAATTTGGTTGACACTTTTGATCTTTCTTGCATGAAAAATATTTTTTGGTTAAAAATCTCCAACTATCCTTGTTGAATATAATTCTTCATGGTTTGAAAA
>NC_046661.1:144100202-144124403 GCF_010883055.1 Belonocnema kinseyi | reverse complement strand
AATGTAGCAGTTTGGTTGAAAATAAATCTGTTTTGGTTGAGGAATCAACTATTTTGTTAAAATTGCGGCCTTTTGGTTGAATTCAGCGGTTTCTTACTTAAAATACAAATTTTTGTTTGTTGAAATATCAAGTATCATGTTTTTCGTTGACAATTTTTCGTCTTTGGTTTAATTCAACTGTTTTGATTCAAAATTAAAATTCAGCCTTTTGTTTTGAAAATACTGCATTTTTTTTAATTCAATCATTTGGTTAATAATTTGTCTTTTTATATTCAAAATCCATATTTTTTTGTTGAAAGTTCATCTTTCTTGGTTGAAAATTCAACTGTCTTCTAAAAAATTCGTCTTTTTTCTTGAAGATCCAATAGTTAAAAATACAACTGCTAGGTTAAAAATTTAATTATTTGATCGAAAATTCAACTAATTTGTTGAAAATCCACAATATATTTGGAATATTTTCGTTAAAAGAATTTATTCACCTGTTTGCTCGAAAAATCACTCTATTTCCCCTATTTTTAGAGCAGTTTGAAACTGCGAAGTTATTTATTTATTTGAATCAGTTTAAAAATTTTTTTTCTATAAATGACTTTATTTAATTGATATACCTTTTCCTTCTTTTTGATAAAATATTTATTGAGCAAGTTCTAAAATTATACTTCCTCATTTTGTTCACCGAAATACTTTTATCAGGACCAGATAAAATTCCGAAAGAACGAAAATGAACGAAGTCTGCGAATTCGAATGAACAAAAATTTCTATTTAGTCATGCTACAACTTTTATCACTTCAATGTACAATTGTACATACTACCTATATAGAAAAAAAGATAAGACTTGAAGAGAGAGAATTTTTGGAATATTGACAAGATTCGAGCATTTAATAATTCAATATTTTATTCAACCCATTGCTTCAAAAAGAATGATTAAATCGAAATAATTCAATTTTCCGAATAAAATTATGAAGAATCTAATTATAAGTAAAATATTTCCATGGCCTAGATACTTCTTCTGTGAGCACCTGTTTAAAACGGGTATCTCTTGACGAGATTAAATGATTCGAGGCTTTTTGTACTTATCAGAAGCTGAGTTCAACTATTGATTAAATCTCGAGATTCGAGAGCAGAAATAAGTCAAATCTAGGTGATACCCATAAATTTTAAAACATTAATCTAGTTTAATTAATAGTGTAGATAAACGAAAAATAAATAATATACGCCTAGTTCCAGAATATTATTATTAATCATATAAATTCCAATTTTATCGCTTATCAACAAGCAAAACAAGAACATCAAAAAAAGAAAATGAAAATTGCTCGTTGGTGAACTTGAAAGCAATTTTAAGTTTTATAAATTTGTGAAGAATGTTTAAGTTTTGAGGGGGAATGTCAGTGAAGGCTCTTATGAAATTTTTGATAAAAATCTATTTTTGTGAAGAGAATGCGAATTGAACTTCCGGTAAGATCCGCCTACCCGAATTCCTTTGTGTCAAAAAAATATAAAAAGATGATCCCATCGAATAATTTAATTCCTGAGAGGCAATGAGTCACATTTACAATTGTACATATGTGTGAATTATGTGAGGAGTGAGCACTGGACATGTGATACTTGAAAACCTCATTTACTCGAGGCTGTGAATGTGAGTCACACGTGATGGATGATAATGATTACAGAACTATGTTGACTTGTTGACTCAAAACCAGGTTAAAAAACTACAATTAATTTTTTTTTTCTTCAAGCAAAAGAGGTGTGGTCTTTTCTTTCCTAAAAGAGGATCTAAAATGTTTTAAATTTCACAATACATACATTTTGTATCTCGACACCCTCCCCCCCACCTTACTTTTTCAATTATTTTGGCATCACAGGCCAAATTGTTCTAAAAAAAACCGGGGAAATAAGGTGATTTTTGAGAAAAATAGGGGAATAATTTTTCAACAAAAATATATTTTTTCAACTAAAAAGAGCAATTTTCAATTGAATGATGAATTTTTAACCAGAAAGATGTAATTTTAACACATTGGTTCAACTTCAAGCAAGTTGTTGAATTTTCCACTAGAAAAATGTGAATTCTCAACGAGAAATTTAAAAGTTGATATTTCAACCAAGAAAGATTTTGATTTAAAGTCAAAGAGAAAAAAATCTCCAACCAAAACAGATTAATTTGCAACTAAAAAGTTGCATTTTTAATTACAAAACGATTTAATTTCTAGCAAGTTTTTGAATTTTCAAGCCAAGAACTTTTTAATAAAATTGTTAAATTTACAATTAAATAATTAAATTTTCAAATAAATTTTTAGATTTGTGTGGAATTTGACCTTCCCCCACCCCCAAGAAAAATTCTTAACCAAATAGTTCAAGTTTTCAACCAAAGAGATGAATTTTAACATGAGCAGTACATTTTTAAGTCTAAAAAAAATAATATTCAGAAAAAAAAACAAATTTTTAACAAAAAAATTTAAGTTTTTAAACAAGAAATATATTTTTCTATTAATTCTTTAAATTTTCAAACAAATAGTTGAATTTTAAATTCACAATTAAAATTTCATAAAAAAGAATTTTCCACAAAATGGTACAAGTTTTCAACCAAAGAGATGAATCTTTAACAATAAATTTAATTTTTAACCAAACAGTTGAATTTTTTACTCAAATTGTTTAATTTAGAACCGACAACGACCACTTTTCTGCCAAAAAAAAACTTTCATCTAAAATTTTTAATCTCCAACCAAAAAATGTATTTTTAGCAACGTAGGTCCACTGTCAACAAAGTGATAGAATATTCAAACAAAAAGAAAAAAAGAATTTTGAACAAAATAGTTGAAATTTCAACTATAAATATGAATTTTGAACCAAATAGTTTAATTTTCAATAAAAGATTAATTTTTAATTATGTTGTTCAAACCTCCCGCTCCTGTACTTTTCCTCCCCTCACTAAACCTTCCCTCATTTCCTCTACTTTAACGCCCCTCATTTCCCTTGCCCCCCTTCAATGTCCCCTTACCCTCCTTAATTTCCCCTCGATTCCCGTATTATACTTCCTCCTTTCCCCTCAATTCCCCTTTCCTGATTTTCTATAATTTTCTCACCTTCCTTGCCCCTCATTTCCCCTTACATCCATTGTTTTCCCTCTCTTCATTTACACTAATTTCCCCTACCCCTTTCTCATTTCCCCTTAATACCCTAATTATACCTCCCCTCATTTCTTCTTACTTTCCCTGCTCCCCCTCATTTCTAATTATATCCTCTACTTCCTATCCCTCATTTTTCCTACTTTCCCGCCACAAATTTCCCCTCACTTTCCTTGCTCTTCCTTCATTTACCCACATTTTATCGTAGTCTCCCCTCATTTTCCCACGATTCCCCTGTTATACCCCACTCCATTTTACCTCACTTCTCCTTCTCTCATTTCCCTTACTTTTCCGCCCCTCTTTTTCGCTCACTTTCATTACTTTCCTTCTTTCATTTACATTAATTTTCCCTTCACCTTCCTCATTTGTTCTCAATTCCCCTGTTAAACCTCTCTCCATTTACGCGCACTCCCCCTTCCCTCATTTACTCTCATTTCCTCTACTCCAATTCGTCTCCAATAACATCCCCTACTTCCTATCCCTATTTTTCCCGACTTTCTCGCCTTTCATTTCCCCTCGGTTCCCTTGTTTTCCCTTCCTTTATTTACCCTTATTTTCCGATGCTCCTTACTCAATTCTCCTGAATTCCCCTATTGTACCTCCTACTTCCACTCTGCTCATTTTCCCTCACTTCATTTACTACACTCACCCTCATTTCCTATGACTTATAGACTTAAACAATTTTTTAAAATAAACATTGCATTTTTTCCTTTCTAATATATTTCTGGATTAGGAAAATAATAGATAACGACAAATAAGTACAGTAAATCAAGTACTACATACATCTTTCTAAATGACCGATAAGAAAGGAGTAATATTGAATTTTAAAGACGAGCCAACTACCGTTGTTGCTACCTGATACCTTGACTATCCAGTGATTATGAAGTGAAGATAATTGTCGAGAAAACAATTTTAATAGTTAGCGCACCGAGGCACCCACGCGTCACTAAAAATATGTGTACAAGCAACCAGTAATTGCATTACATATATCCTTGTATAATTACCCGAGCTACAATTGCATGTTTGGATTCTCTTTCTCTCTCTCCCTCTTTTTCTGTTTTTTTCTTACCTTTATAGAAATATCATTTTACATCCATCAGTTAATGATCGCCCTATGTGACTTTATACATGGAAATAAAAAAGTGGATTGTGTGCGGGATCATTAGGAGTAATAATAATGATAATAATAATAAAAATAATAATAATTATCAGCTCAGTTGGTTAGACTCTCGGACTTCACCTCAGAGGTCCGGGGTTCGATCCCTGAGCCGGTACCTCTGGAAACTTTTCAATGTACCTTTACCGAGGTTCTGGTGGTTTGGAACCCACCTTAAGCAAAAATGCCTTCGACATGTTGGACAGTATAAGCCTGTGACAGCATTTCAACACAGAAATGTTTTTTATAATAATAATAATAATAATAATGAATGTTAAAATGTTTTGTGTGTTTGTTTGTTTTTGCAGGCCGACACAAAACTACATCAACATCAAGAGTAGCAGTCCAGCGTCGCCTAGGACAGTCGCCGGCAGCGGTACTTACGTGCAGTGTTCTAACGCCGGACCGAGCAGTACCGGTCCCGGATTGGTGAGCAGTTCTGGTGGAACCGGAAGTGTCGTCGCCGTGACCGGATCCGTCGCGAGCACCGGGATCGCGGGTGGAACAGCAGCCGTGGCGGTTTCGGCGGTTGCAGCCACCACGGTCGGAGGCTTTGTCGCTGTCCCGGTACCCACTGGGCTTCGATATGTCCATCCTTACCTGCCTCCACCGCTGCCCGCCCCATCCGCACCCGTTAATCTTAATCAAACACCACCTCCCCAGGGTGCGGCGGCCGCCGCCTACACCAGAGACGTCTACAGAAACACCAACTCCAATGTTAGTAATCAATTGTATTATTTTATTCTCAACCTCAGGATTATTATTTTAACAAAAAAGGGCTTTTGGCCAAAACTTGTTAGTTATTATTATTATTATTATTATTATTATTATTATTATTATTATTATTATTATTATTGACCTTTTGCAGAACTAAAAAATAAAATTCTATCAAGTCTTATCCAATGTTTTTGGATTCTAAGATATTTCCAGGGTGACCATTTGACCGGGAAATGACCGGGAATTTACTCCTGATTATAGCAAACTTCAAGTTTTCATTATTTTAACAGTTTTGGTCAATTTAGAAATGTTATTTTTATTTTATCTACAGTTGTAGGACATTGAGTAAAAATAATTGTCGTTTTTATTTTAGTACAGAGTGGTTCGGTAACGAAATAAAATTTCACTTGGAACGGGAATTTATTTAAAGAATTAGTACTGAGATTTAGAAGAAAGGAGTTTAAAAATTTCCTGTTCCAAGTGAAAATTCTTCACAATTTAAAGTTTATATTTCAGAATTGTAATATAACCTTTTTGTTCGATTGTTTATTAATTTACCTTTTTTTCTTGAAACGTCAACTACTTGCGTAATTAAACTTATAATTTTAATTGAAAATATATCTCTTTTTAAAAATGTAACTACTTTGTTAAAATATCAATTTTTCAACCAAAAATTCAACTGTTCCTGTAGAAAACTGAATTATTTTTTCTTAAAATCCGATTTTTTTGTTTGTTAAGAATTAGATTTTTAACAGAAAATTCAATTCTATTTTTGGTTGAAATTTTATTTTTATTGGATGAAAATTCAACTATTTGGTTGAAAATTCATATTTTTAATTAAAAATTCAAGTACCTTTCTGAAAATTCGTGTAATTTGTGGAAAATACATCAGTTTGGTTGAAAGTTAATTTATTCAACTGAAAATTTAACCATTCCATTTTTGTTTGAAAATTGACCTCTTCTAATTTCAGCTGTAATAATTTGAATGTAAATTTGTCTTTTTAAATTAAAAATTCACTTATTTCGTTGAAAATTCACGCATTTTGTTTAAAAAATCGACTTTGTTTGTAGAAAATCGACTTTTTTGGTATAAAATAATTTTTTTCTTTCAAAGTTAATCTCCTTGTTTGAAAATGCTTCTTTTTGGTGATAAGTTTAAGTATTCCAGTTATATATTCATGATTTTAATTAAACATTCATTTCTCTGAATGAAAAATGAGCTATTTGGTTGAAAACTAGTTTTTTCTTTGGATGAAAAGAAATTTTTTTAACGAAAATTTAACTATTTTTCTTTTTCGACTGAAGATTTAAACGTTACACTTTGAGTGAAAACTTGTCGTTTACCAGTTTAAAATTGTCTTTTCTAATTTAAAATTCAATTCTATCTTTGAATGTTAATCCGATTGTTTAAAAATTTTTATTTTTGGTTAAATAAATAATTAACGCCTATTATTTCTAGGAAAAATCCGAGTAAGTTGCAAATGATATTAGGAAGTTTTGAAAAGGTTTAAAATTAATTAAAAATTTGAAATCATCTAAAATAATTTAAACCAAGTGTCTACGTATACCGACAAAATCCAACTATTCGTGACGAAATGTCGATGCAAATAATTTAAAACAAAATAGAATTTTTTTTTGATTTCGAGCAACAAATTTCAAAGCTTTTTTTTTTAAATTGTGAAAGGCTTCAAAAGAATAAAAAAGATTTTCTTAAGAATCCTAGAAAACTGAACAGAGTTTTTATTTTGAAAAATTAATTTCCTTTCGTACATAATTTTAAAAGAATATTTTAAAAGATTTTTGAAATTGTCAAAAATGGATCTGCAAGATTTTAAGGCATTTTTATATTTTGCTAGATTTTTTTACAAAATTTTAGAACAACTTTGAATCGTTTTAAAAGAAGTTTAGAAGTTTTGAAAAATTGTAAAACAATATGTAACATTTTTTAATTTTGTAAATAAAATTTCGAAGCTTTTTCGGGTTCAACTGAAAATTCAACTGTTCCATTTTACTTGACAATTTTATTTCTGACTCTTCAAATATCTATATTTTGTTCGAAGTTTTGTGAAATCTTTTCAAATTTTAAATTATTTACGAAAATTTCGAAAAGTTTCTAAATATCTTTTCAAATCCTTGTATTTTTTCCTAATATTATTTTAAAATTCTGAAAAATTAGAAAAATTGCCCTAAAATTGTCCAGATTCTTTTTTTTTTTAATTTGAAAATCTCTCGCTTCAAAGTTTTTCTTTCAAACTCTTCAAAAAATCTGCATTTTATTTTTAATTTGTTGACATCTTTTCAAGTTAAAAATGTTTTTTGTATCTTTTCAAAACTTCTATTCTATATTTTGTAATCTTGCTTTTAACATTGTCTGCATTCTAATCCTTCAATTTTATGAAATCATTAGAAATGTTTAAATTAAAAAAAAAAATTGATTCATAAATTAATTGTTCAAAACAAAAAATCTACAATTAATAAAAAAAGTTGAAATCATCCGAAATTGTTTTTATTACCATAAAATTATAGTGTGCTAGTAAAATGTTGCTAAAAAAAATTCCCAATATTAAAAAACGATTAAAATTGAAATGTTTTCTTTAATCAATAATATTTAGAAACATTCAAGCACTTTACAAACATATTGAGTTATTTTTAAAACATGCTTGTAAATAATGCAGAGTTGAAATAATGTCCAAGAACTTGTTATACATTATAATCATAATAATATAATTTATCATTCGAAATTTGTGATGTTGTAAGTTGCTAAATTTTATTGAGAATAAGTCCTGCTTCGATAAATAATTAAACAAATCGATTGGATTTTCTAATTATCGGGTGAGAAAACTTAGGTGACTTCTATATGACCCCTAAATAAATATAGATTGGAAATTAGAAAAGTTGCGAATTAGTTTTTGATTCTACGTGAGAAACTTGAATTATAACTAGATTTACGTCATTCTAGTCTACGCATAAAGTTAAATATTGAGGTGGTTCGGAAAAGGAAAGTACAAGTAACCTCAGGATAATGAAGTACATTCCCATTTTGATCATTACAGCTCGCTCTCAACAAACATTAAATTATCTCTATTATTTTCCTCTTTGATATTATTACTTTGCACTTAAGTCGAAAATTATTGGAATTGAAAATCCTTCGTAATTTGGACTTTGGTTCATGATTAATTGCAAAAGTCATTTGGTTTAATTGAAATTTAAATACTTTTGATATATTTTTAGATGCTTTGAAATATAGATTTCTTTTCTAGCATTTAAAAAGCGTAATGTATTCCAAATTCGCATAACGCGACCAGAATCTAAAATTGTTAAAAAGTTCTGAATCTCTTTTGTAAATATTTTTGTTTAAAAATGTCAATTTTCGATGTAAAATGCCAACGTAACCTAAAATTGTTGAAAATTATGAATGTAAATTGAAATTTAATAGGTTTTTAATAAAAAAATTACAAATTTCTATTTCCGAATAAAAGCGTTAACACAATCCGAAATGGTTCAAGCTTGTAAATTTTATTATTATAAAGAAAAATCATTAGATTCACAGTTAATGATTTTTATTTAAAAATAGAAATTTCAGGCAGCATGCCAACATAACCTAAAGTTGTTCAAAAATTGAAAATCTTTTTTTCTAACTAAATGGTTTTTGTTTTAAAATACCGATTTTCTGTGTAAAATTCTAACGTATCGTCAAATTGTTTAAAAATTATAATTCTTTAAAATCTAACCATATTTGTTTTAAAAATTCAATTTCCGAAAAAAAATGCTGAACAAAAATGGAAAAAGTGAAGTGTTCAGAAAATGTTTAAACTTCGAAGTTTAATAATTTTTTATTTCAAATACCAATTTACGGTGTAAAACGCTGTTATAACTTAAAATTGTTGTGAAATTGGAAGCTTCGAAATTCGAAATTCTAAAAAATACCAATTTTTTGGGTAACACGCTAAAATAACCTTAAATTGATAAAAAATTACGAACCTTTGAAATCTAATTATTATTATTTAAAAATGTCAGATGCCAGTAAAAACGTTAGCAAAAGTGAAAAACGTAAATAATTTTTTTTTAAATTTTGAAATTAATAATTTTATATTCAAAATATCTAATTCCGGTTGAAAATTCTAACATAACCTAAAATTTTGGAAAAAATTGGAAATGTTGATTTTTTTGTTTAAAAATAAAAATTCCGGTTGAAAAAACTAAGGCCTAATTTTTTTTTTTTAATTGCAAGTCTTTTTTTAATATATATGATTTTATACTAAAAAAGTCAAAAAATCGATTTCAGTGTATACAAAATTTTGTTCTTGAAAAAACTAAATTTTTTTTTAAACGCGTCACGATTGGCAACTAATGTTTTGGCAAAGTATTAATCATCATGGACTCTCAGTAGGGAATTTATGTTATTTAAAAAAAATCCCAACTATGATCATCTCCTTGTCAGATAGGAAAAAAATTTTAGCCCATATTTTTTCCTTTTTGATGCTCAACCGATTTCATAACTTTAACCGTCTTTTATGAAAATTCAAAAATAATTACTAAATATAAGAAAGCAAAAAAGTAGATGTTAATTATTTTCTTAAAAGGTATAAATTTAACACAAAAGGAATGAAACATCGAAAATGCAAGTTGAGATTCGTATTTTTTTTCTTCTGAACATCCCTTAATGGTCACCATAACCATTATAATCGCTAGTATTGAGTCGATTTTGTTTTGGTTTTATCGATACTCTTTACACAATGTGGGGATATAATTACAGAATACGCTAGTCTTGTCTGGTCTATTTTTTTTAGTTTGTTCCTCAATACGGAAACTTTAACCCATAACAATGGTCTGTAACTAATAGTCGTAATGTTAGACCGACCATGATATAGATAGACGTGTGGGCGAGTGAAAGTTGTTTTCACCCACTCGGCGCGAGGCTCTTGCCTCGTTGCCTCTTTCGTGACATTACCGCAGTCGAGGAGATTGTCGAGAATCGCGAAATGACGACGAGATGCACTCAGAAAGGCGATGATTCAATCCTGATTGACCCGAATATTTATGGACCAATAACGCCTCTTATTATCGTCGTATTTTATCGATTGAGGCGGACAAAATGAGACTGGTTTCTAAAATCGAGAGGAATTTAAATTGGCTCTCAAATTTCTTCTTTCTTTACTAAAAAATAAATTGGTCAAAGCTGGCACGATGTGGCTACAAAAAAGGGTTTCATAGTCTATTTAAATTTTGGCGCTTATGCTCTTTTGGTTTCTCAAAACTTTGACGCTCGCGCCCTTTTTGGGTTTTCATAACTTTGACGCTCATGTTCTTTTGGTTTCTCAAAAGTTGGACGCTCACTTCCTTTTTGTATTCCAAACTTTTTCACTGATGCCCTTTTGATGTCTCGAACTTTGGCACTGACGTCCTTTTTGTATTTAAAAACTTCGACGCTCACGGCCCTTTTGGAATTTTAAAACTTTGACGCTCACACTCTTTTGTTTTTCAAAATTTTAACGCTCATGCCCTTTTGTTTTTCAAAATTTTGGCGCTCACTTCCTTTTCGTATTCCAAACTTTGTCACTGATGCCCTTTTGACCTTTCAAACTTTGGCACTGATGTCCTTTTTGTATTTAAAAACTTTGACGCTCACGCCCCTTTTTGGCTTTTCAAACTTTGACGCTCGCGCCACTTTGGGATTTTAAAACTTTGACGCGCATGCCCTGTTGGTTTTTCATAACTCTAAATATCACGTCCGTTTGATTTTTCATCAACTTTGACGCTCACGCCATTTTAATTCTTAAAATCGTGTTGACGCTCACGTCCTTTTGGTTTCTCAAAAATTTGACACTCACTTCCTTTTCGTATTCCAAACTTTGTCACTTATGCCTTTTTTGACTTTTCAAAGTTAGAGACTGACGCTCTTTTTGTTTTTCAAAACTTTGACGCTCTCGCCCTTTTAGGCTTTTAAAACTTTGACGCTCACACTCTTTTGTTTTTCAAAATTTTAACGCGCATGCCCTTTTGTTTCTCAAAATTTTGACGCTCACTTCCTTTTCGTATTCCAAACTTTGTCATTGATGCCCTTTTGACCTTTCAAACTTTGGCGCTGATGTCCTTTTTGTATTTCAAAACTTTGACGCTCACGCCCCTTTTTGGCTTTTCAAACTTTGACGCTCGCGCCACTTTGGGATTTTAAAACTTTGACGCGCATGCCCTGTTGGTTTTTCATAACTGTAAATATCACGTCCGTTTGATTTTTCATCAACTTTGACGCTCACGCCATTTTAATTCTTAAAATCGTGTTGACGCTCACGTCCTTTTGGTTTCTCAAAAATTTGACGCCCACTTCCTTTTCGTCTTCCAAACTTTGTCACTTATGCCTTTTTTGACTTTTCAAAGCTAGAGACTGACGCTCTTTTTGTTTTTCAAAACTTTGACGCTCTCGCCCTTTTAGGAATTTAAAACTTTGACGCTCATACCTTTTTAGTTTTTCAAATATTTAGTGCTTATGTTCTTTTTGGATTCCAAACTTTAAATCCGAGAAAAATTGGTTTAAAAAAGCAGAGGAGCTATACAGTAATATAATAATTAAATTAAGATTGAATAATTTACGTTATAGTTAATTGATTAAAAGCACTCGGATATTCTGTATTTTGAATTACAGTTTATTAATTTTCCCAGCTTTTAATTCAAATTAAAAGCTCTAGATTCAGAACTTTTAGCTTCAACGGGTTGAAAATTATAAAGCTATTAACTAAATCATGAAATGCATAACCGGATTTGAGGGAAATTTAATTTAAAACATCTGGATAATTAATTCTTTGAATTTTAAAAAGAGTTTTGAATACAAATATTAGGTTTCTTGAAATGTTGCGCTGGCAGTTTCATTTTAATTCTATCTTATTTTGAAATGTTTTCGAGAAATGTTGAAATATTTAAAAATTTGTTGAAATTTTTGTGAAATATTTTCCAATATTTGAAACATTTGTAAAATCTTTTGAAATCTTTGTAAAATATATTCCAGTCTTTTGAATTTTATCATTTCTGCGAAAAGAGATGAATTTTCAAGCCAAAAAGGCGACTTTTCTACAAAACAGTATCATTTGTAACAAAAAATTTAATTTTATACCAAAATAGTTGAATTTTCAAACAAGAAAAAATTTTCAGTCAAAAAAGAAAGTTTTTTGTTTAAAAATGGTGTCTTTTCAAGCCAAAAAGAGAAATTTTCTATCAAAAACTATAATTTTCAACAAAAAAGTTAATTTTATTCCAAAATAGTTGAATTTTCATACCAGAAAAAATGTGTAATCAAAAAAGAAAAAAAAGAAAAAAAGTGGTGAATTTTCAAGACAAAAAAGATGAATATTCTACAAAACAGTTATGTTTAACCCGAAAAATAAGTTTTTAACAAAATAGTGGATTTTCCATCCAAGAAAGATTTTGTATTTAAGAAAAACAAAATTTAACCAAATTGTTAGAATTCTTTTCCAACAAAAAAGTTAATTTTGTACTAAATTGTTAAATTCCGTAATGAATTTCAAAATTAAAAAAGATCTTTCAACGAGAATTTTTGTAATTTTGCAAAGAAAAAATATTTAACCAAATTATTGAATTTTTTAGTGAAAAAGCTGCATTCTTCCCCAAACAGAAAAATTTGAACAAAAAAATTAAAAGTTAATATTTTGACAGGAAATTACCGGAATTGTTTTTTTAAAACGGCCACCTTAATATTTTTAAAACTTTTTTAAATATTTGAAATCTTTGGAAATTTTTAAAAAGTTTTGAGATCTTTGTGAAATCTTTTAAATATTTAAAAATCTTTGAATTTACTTTTTTTGCTGAATGATTTTTCAAAATAAATAAATAAATAATTTCTGTGATCAGTAGGACGTTTTGAATTACAATAAAATGAATCAAATTTTGCTTGGAAAAGTAAACCTGGAAAAACAGATCCAATGTCTATAAACAATGTAATTCCAGATGAATTGTCTTTTAAGTATTTTAAAGTAGTTCTCGTGCCAAAAGTCAGATATCTGAAAAAATATAGTTTTTCTATGATTCTAGGAATCAAAATATTATAAATGATGTTCATCAAAATAAAAAAACATTTTTTTAATGAAAAATGTTTAAATTCACAAAAATAAACATTAATTTTAACCACGTTTGTTGCAGTTGAATTTTTTCTGACCATTGCTTCTTACCGATTTTTGAAAAATCGTAATATTGTAATAAATGACGGCTTATTTTTTCCGGGAAAACATTCTCCACAACTTTACTGTTTCCAATTTTTAAATTAAATTTTTGTATGGCTTTTATAGCTTATTCTATGGCTCTAAATCGTTAGAACAATTTTTTTCTTTAAGAAACAAATTTTTAAACAAATAATTATATTTTAAGATTATTTAATTATTTTCAAAATTGGAAAAAATAGTCACAAAAAATTCAACTGCAAAAACATAGTTAAAATCAATGTTTTTTGCGTGAATTTTAATTTTAATTTGCATAAAAAATCATGTTTCTTAGAATTATAGAAAAACAATTTTTCTAAGATATGTGACTTTTGGCACGAGAACTATCTGAAATCCAATGAAATCTAATCAAAATATTTTATAAATCATTTACATTTTTATGAAATCTTTAAAAATTATTTGAAATATGAAATCTTTTGCAATCTTATAAAAATCCTTGAGATGGTTTTGACATTTGTAAACATTTGTCTTTCGGGATCTCTGCAATCTTTGAAAAATGTTTGATATATTTTTAATCTTTGTGAGATCTATTCAAATCTTTTTGAATCTTTCAAACATTATGGAATCTTTTAAACTATTTTCTAAATGTTTACAATTTTTAAAATCGAAATTTACTTGAAATTCAGAACGTTCAAAAGAACGGAAACATTTTTGCTGACTTTTATTTGATCAAAAAATAACGTTCCAACTGCAATTAAAATAATGCATTCAAAGTTTATTTTGTATTCTACTATTTTCAAAATAAATTAAATCAATACTTTAGCCCTGTTTCTAGTTTACAAAGCCATCAGTACAAATTTCGTTCATTTGAAAATTCATAATTTCAAGCACATAAAATCTAAGCTTGTGAAATCTTCAAAATAGAAAGACAAATCAATTACAAACAAAAAAATCAAAATAAATATTTTAAAAAAAAAGGGGGGGGGGAGCGGTAACCTTTCTAAGCAAATTTAATTCGAGTAGACTTTTTTAATTCGAGTCAATTTGTTGGCTTGCTCTTGCTTAGAATAAATAATAAAATAGATAATGATTTCAGGTGAACGAACGAGTGGCGATTAGCGTGAGCAGTAGTCCCGTGGGCTCTCAGGTGGGCGGTCTTGGTGGTCTTGGAGTTGGTGCAGCTGGCGAATATGTGGTGACAAATCGGGGGGAGAGGCCGAGGATATCCATGCTCTCTACACCTGGTGCAGCGGTGGTGGCAGCGGCCTCAACGGCCTCGCCAACGGCCCCCGAATACCCAGTGGCAGCCGCTAGAAATCCTCGGGGTATGATGCCCATTCAGACGGCCGATCAGTACTGCAATCGAGGAAGTTCCGTCGAGATGTCATCCATGTCCGATGCACCTCCCTTCAAGAAAATCCGACTCGGACAATCCTCGCAGTCACAGTCCCAACCCCAGTCCCAGACCCAGTGTCAGAACCTCTTGTCCGCCGATATCATCGTCAAACAGGAGCACGTTCAGCAACTCCAGCAACCGCTCAGGATAGACACCAGGGTGCGTCTTCCTCTTCTTCTTATTTTTTCAATTATTTTAATTTCAATTCTAGAGCTTATAACGCACTATTTCACACATTTTTTCAGCGATGACACTTTGTTTTTTTTTGTTTTTTTGTTTTTTTGCTACTAGAGGCCTCACAGACTGTTCCCTATATTCCCTATTCTACCCTACATTCAGTTAGGGTCCCTAAAGTATCCTCGTTTCAAGATTTGGTCCCTACTTTACCCTATGTGCGGCCCATAATGTTGTAATAACATTTTTATTTAATTAATTCTGAGGATCAGTTGATAAATTGATCAAAGCAGGGTGGCCTGGACCGGGAAATGACAGTTAATTTATTTTTTGACCGGAAATTTTACCAAATTTTTAGAATAAAAATCTTGTCCAACTTTGATTTCAAACGTTTTTTTTTTATAATTTCCTAAATTTTGATTTTTATAAATTATTAGATCATTTAGTTTATAATGATTTATTCGAAAATGTTACACTTTAAAAATGTTCAATTTTAGAGTTTTAATTTTTAAGCATTTTATTTAATTTAAAGAATTTTTAAATACAGTTTAAAGGTTAAACAAAATTATAAGTTTTTAAAATCGAAGATTTTTTTTATAAAAAACAGGGTTGCCGCCGGACAGGGAAACCGGGAATTTTACGAATTTTCAGAAGAAAAATCTGCCCAAGTTCAGGTTCAACAGTTTTTAAAATAATTAAAGTGCACTTTTGAAGATTTAAACAATTGAAAATTAAAAGCATTTGAAGTTGAAAATTTTGATAAAAACAGTTTAATTTTATTAACTGCAAATATAAATAAATAAATTATTCTTAAAATGGATCTGTACTCAAGTGTAAAAATCTAAACAATAATTGATTTGGCCGAAATTCGATTGAAATCCGAAAGTCTTGATAAGAATTGAAATTAATATATAATTTATTCCGATAATTTTATTTCTAAATAACAATTTTCATGATTATTCTTTATATTAAATCTAATAAATAAATTTATTAATACATTATTTCTATTAATTTTTTTAGCCATTAAAAAATGTAAACGTGCGTTTTACTATTTTCAGCTTAAAAATAAATCCATAATAATATAGTTATAACTAAAGATTTTTATTAAATTTGAAATATCGTGAGTCTAAATTATTTAATTTTTATCCCATTTAATTTGAAATTTCTTAATTTAGAAAAAGAATAAGTATTTAATATTTAGCAATATTTCATTGTTTATTTAAGACGAGTAAATTAAAACCAAATATTTAAAAGAAAAGAATTTGAAACTGAATTGTTTTACATAAAAAGCTTTGAATCTTTAGATTTTCGAAAAACTTTTAATCTTTTAGCGTTACAATTTTAATTGTTATATTTAATATATTAATATGTTAATTGTTCTATTAATATATTTTAAAATTAATCGAAATTTTCCTACAATTTTTGAACATCCTGCAAATTAAAAAAAATATTTAAAATCTTCCATAATTTTTCAAAGTGAAAAATCATTTTCAAATTTCCTAAGAATCTTAAAAAAAAATTTATTTTGGAGTCTCACAATTCTTAAAAACATTATAAATTTTTTTGTATGAAATCTGCAAAAATCTAAATTTTATTTGAAATTCGACTGTAAGTATTTAAAATTATTTCAAGTTTTAAATTTAATTCGAATCTTTTTGAAACTTCTAAATATTTCTTAAAATTACTCTAATATTTTTACAAAAAATAAGTGTTCTATTGTTATCTATAAATTCAAATTAAATATTTTTTTTAATTTTCAGGATTTTCTAAAAGTTCCGAAAAAAATTATTTTTAATTTGGAAAAGTATAAGACTATTTAAAATAAAAATAATTTAGTTTCTAATTTAAAAACTTTTAAGTTAAAAAAATTATTTTTCAATTTTTAATATGTCTAGCTGAAAATGACTTAAAATAATATAATTTTCAAAGTTTTTAAAGTTCATTGCTTGATTTTTTAATTTCGAGTATTTAGACTATTGGAAACGTTAACGTGGATTTACATTTTTGGACAAGAGCTCTACTTTGAATGCTTTAATTGGTTGTTTATTAATTTATATGGAAAAGTGTTTAAAATATAGTTTAATCTCTCAAAAATTTATTTAATTCTATTTAATTTAATGGATTAAAAATTTTGTTTAAAAGTTTTATTCAATAGATCCTAATTTGTTTTAACCTCACCTTGAATTCTTCGACATTTCATCAATCTCTATAAAGATTTCTTTATATTTTTAGATTGTTATCAATTCATTTGATTTTTTTAAAATTCATCTTGAATTTGTATGAATTTCATTGAATTCTTCTTGGTTACCTCTAATCTCCTCTAAATTCATTTCAATTTTACGGAAATTAATGGAATTTCTTGACTTTTAAAAAATTTTCCAATTGATTTGAATGATTTTGAATTAAACTCGAATTTTTTTATTATAGTCATTAGACACTATTTTGCTACTATTTCGAGAAAAATTACAGTAAAAACACTTTTTGGTTATTATTAAAATAACAAAAAAAAAAAAAAACATTAAAGACGTTAATTTTCCAACCAAAAAAGATTAATATTCCACAATTTACATAAATTCTCTATAAAACAGTTGAATTTTCTAAGAAATTGTTTAATTTTTAAGCCAACTAGTTAAATTTTCATCTTGAAGATATTTATTTTCAACAGAAAATTTAATAATTGATATTGAAACCAGAGAATATATTTTATTTAAAGTTAATAAGAAAAACAACAATGAAATATAACCAAAAAAATGTACTTTCGAACAAAATACTTGAATCCTCAACTAAAGTAGTGCATGCATTTTCAACCAAATAGTAAAATGTGTATTTAAAAAATAAATTTTTAGCAAAAAAAAAACGAATTTTCAGTTTAAAAAAATTTATTTCCAATAAAATAGTTAAGTTTTCAGTGAAAAATTTATGTAAAATTAAAATTGTTTTTGTTTAAGATATCCATTGTTTAGAAAATTCGTCTTGGGTTTGAAAATTACACAATGTAGTAGATAATTAACTATTTTGTTAAAAATTCCTATTTTTGGTTTGAAAAGTTCTACTTTTGTTAAAAGTTCAACCGTTTGTTAGAAAATTAAATTCTTGGTTGAAAATTGGACTTTTTTTGATTAGTCAAATTGTTTTTTATTTAAAATGAAAATCTTTTTTAGTTGAATTATCAATTATGCAGAAAATTCGTCTTGTAGGTTTCAAATTTTGTTATTTTAACAGTTGAATTTTTAAAACAATTTTTTAATTTTCAAGCCAAACAGACGAATTTTTTTACAAAATATTTGAATTTTCAACCGAAAAATACCAATTTTCACTAAAAAATTTAATAGGCGATATTTAAAACAAAAAAAGTTAATTTTAAATTAAAAACAGTTGAATGTAACGAAAAAATATGAGTTTTCAACCTAACACTTTTGTTCGCCATCTAAAGCAGATTAATTTTTAACCACACTTTTTTTTTTGTAATCCAACAAATTTATTTTCAACCAAAAAAAAAAGAACTGTTTAGAAAATAGATATTTTTTCTATCAAATAGTTAAATTTTAAATCGAGAGAATTAATTTTCTATATAAAAAAAGACAATTTATAAAGAAAATATATGAATTTTCAGCCAGATAGTTGAATTTTCAACCCAAATTCGAATATTAAATTTTCAGTTTCAAATTTAATTTTAAATAGAAAGAAAATGAGTTTACTACAGGTCTGTCGAAATTTTTTAACCAGAGAAACAAATTCTCTACAAAATAGTGAAATTTTCCACCTGAGAATAATCTATATCACCAAAAAATGTAATGGTTAATATTTAAACAAAAAAATATTAAAATTTTTTATTAAAAAATTGAGTTTCTACCAAAAAAGGTAAATCATTCAGAAAATAAACGAATTTTCAATGAAATAGTTTAATTTTCAACTAAAAGAAGATCAATTTTCAAAAATTGGTTTTCTGTTGGTTTAAAAATTCATTTCTTTTGGGTGAAATTTCTTCTTTTTTGGTTGAATTCAATTGTTTTTGGCTTAAAATTAAAATCGTTTTTGGTCAAAATATCAGTTGTGTAAAATTTTAAATTTTGCTTTGAAAATTCATCTATTTTGATTCAAATTTAATCTTTTTTGCAACAGTTTGGCGAAACATTGTTTTCGGTTTTGGTTGAGGATTCAATTTTTTGTTGTTGATAATTCTTCTTTTACGTTGAATTTATTTATTGGATATTTTTTGGCTGAAATATCAAGTATTATATTTTTCGTTGAAAGTTTAACTGCTTGGTTGAAAGTTAATCTGCGTTATTAAAAATGAATTGTTGCATGTTTCTTGTCGAAAATTTGTATTCTTTTTCTTTTTGCATAAAAAATTAATGTAATTGAATCTTAGTAAAAGTGAAAATACAAAATAGAGAGCAGCAGCAGAGTGTCTATATGAGATTTTGTTTTGAAGGAGCAGCCAACGCAAGGAGCGTATACGCCTCAGACGGAAGCAATTTCGCCGACCCCCGAGCCAAATACGCAAGAGGATGCTCAGTTTAAAAGCACGAAGGATGAACTCCTTCAGCAAATAGCTAAAGTTGACCGCGAGATTGCGAAGAGGGAGTCGCAGATCAGCAAGCTTCGGAAAAAGCTGATAGAACTCGAGGAAGCGGCGAGTAAACCCCTAGAGGCCGGACTCAAGCGACCTGTCGAGGAACAATCGCACCAACCAAAACATCAGTCACCTGCGCAAAAAATTTATGCGGATAATAGGGTAAGATCTCGAACAAAAAAAAAAAAATGAACAAAAATTTATTGAATTTTAACCTCAAACGGTACACTGGTGCGAATTCGCACCCGAAGTTCAGTTTTTAAATCGTAAATTTAAATAATTTCTTTAGATTTTTAATATAAATATTTTTTGTTTTCTCATACAATTTTTAAATTAAATTATAAAATTAATATTAATAGGGCCTTGCGTTTTAGAGAGAAAAAAAAACGATTTCTGTTGACAAATATAAACATAACCTATTATTGTTCAAATATTACAAATCTTCTTTGAAATGATATTTAAAAAAAATTTTAAATACCAATTTTTCGAAAAACATTAACATAATTGAAATTTTGTTTAAATATTCTAAATCTTGTTGAAATTAAAAACGTTTTTGTTTGAAAATATCAAATTTTTCTGTGAAGCGTCAACGTAGCATAAAATTAAAAAAAAATTTTTAACGTCTTTTGTAAGTTTTATTATTTTGAACCGAAATCATTGGAATGAAATCTTATGTTTTCTTATTTTAAAATGACAATCTTTGAAGAAACACACCAACATATTCACATTTGTTGGAGAATTTTAAATATTCTTTAAAACATAATATTTTCAAAGTAAAAATACCAATTTTTTCGGAAAACGCTAACATAATTCAAAATTAATAAAATATTCTAAATCTTGTTGAAATTAAAATAGTTTTTGTTTGAAAGCATCAATTTCTATGTAAAGAGCAAACGTAACCTAAAATTCTCGAAAAAATGATTAATCTGTTTTGTAAATTTTATTCTTTTTAGTCATATCATTGGATTTAAATCTAATCCTTTCTTATTTTAAAATAACAATCTTAGGTGAAACACCAACATAACCTACAGTTGTTGAAAAACTGTAAAAATGCGCTTTAAAATCGAATCATTTTTTATTGAAAAAAAAAAACAACCGGCTTCCTATGAAAAACGTTAGATTCTTGATTTTATTTTCAGGAATTCTTTTCATCAACCTTAGTATGTCCTAAAAGTACCAAAAACTTGCAAAACTTTTTCGAACTACAATGATTTTCGTTTTAAAATACAAATTTTTGATGTAAACCACAAACATAACCTAAAATTGTTGAAATCTTTAAATTTGTGTTGAAATCTAATTTTTTAAATTAAAAATTAAAAATTTGAGAAGCGATTTTAAATATTGTTGAAATTATAATCTTTTTTGTTTGAAAATACCTATTTTTTGTTTAAAATGATAACAGAACCGAAAATTGTTAAAAATTGTCAATCTTCTTTCAATTCTAATTTTTTTCTTTTAATTAAAAATACCAATTTCAGATGAAAAACTTCTAGTTTTTTTCAAGACGTTAATTATGAATCAAATATTGAAAATTTAAACAAAATTTAAATTGGTAACTTGAATCATTGAGTCATTTCATGGGATTTTATAATATTTCAATCGATTTCAATGAATTTATTCACAAGAAGTGATATTTTTTGCAGTTCATTCAGAATTCGTATTAATGTCTTTTCAGTGCTTTTATGTCCTTTGAATTCTTCTTAATTCACTCAATTTTGCTCAATTTAGTGGATTTTCAAAAAGTTTTTTTTTTTTAAATTCATCTTGAAGTATTTTAAACCTTAAATTCTTAAGTATTTTATCAAATTCTTATCAATTCTCTTTAATTTTTCTAAACTCATTTCAAACTTACTCAACTGAATAATTTTTTCCTATTTTTGAATTGTTTTGAATTCCCTTGATTCTTTTTTTTAATTCAGCTTGATATTTTTTATGCATTTCACCGAATTCTTCTCATTTATTTTAAATTCTTCTGAATGCACTCAAATTTAACTGAAATAAATTGCATTATTTCGAGTTTTTTTCTTAATTTTTCTACTTCAATTAAATTCTTTTAAATTGTTTTGTAATCATTAGTCACTTTTTTTTGTACGAAATTACTTGTTTTTTTTTGTTTTTCTTTTAATTCTCCCTAAATTCTTAAAAATTTACCCTCAATCCTTTTTAATTCTCCGGAATTATCTTGCATTTTTAAATTCACTTTAATTTTTCTAAATTTAATCAATTCTATTCAAGTCAATAGATTTTTTTTCTTCATACTTTTAAATTATTTTCAACTCACTTGGTTAATTTTAAAATTCATCTTGATTTTTTCACGAATTTTATTTAATTTTTTCATTTATTTTTTATGAATTTCATCGAATTCTTCTAAATTTACTCAAATTTTACTAAAATGGATTTTTTCGATTTTATTTTTTTTATTTTCCACTTCATTTAAATTCTTTTAATTTGTTTTGTAATCATTAGTTACTTTTTTTGGTTAGAAATTAGCAGAGTTTCGAAAATTTGAAATGATTAAAATTTTTGTGTTAAATTCACCCTCAATCCTTTTAAATTCTCCAGAATTCTCTTGCATTTTTTAATTCACTTTAATTTTTTTAATTTAGTCAATTCTATTCAAGTCAATTATTTTTTTTTTATATTTAAAAATTATTTTCAATTCTCTTGGTTAGTTTTAAAATTCAGCTTGATTTTTTAATGAATTTTATTTAATTTTCCCCATTTTTCTTACATTCTTTTAAATTCACTCTAATTCTACTGAAATAAATCGATTTTTTCATTGAATTCGCCCTAAATTCTTATGAATATACTTTAAATGCTTTCGAATTTTTTGGAATTCGCTTGAATTTTTTTTAAAGTCAATTTAATTTTTCTAAATTTAGCATATTCTACTTAAGCCAATGGATTTTTAAATTTATTTTTTAATATTTTTTCCAATTCACTTAATTGCTTTTTAAATCCAGCTTGATTTTTTTATGAATTTGATCGAATTCTTCTAAATTCACTCAAATTTTACTGAAATAAATGGATTTTTTCCATTATTACATTTCATTTAAATTCTTTTGTAATCCATTAGTCACTTTTTTTTGGTTAGAATATAGTTGAGTTTCAAAATTTTGAAGTAATTAAAATGTTCGTTTTGAATTCACCCTGAATCCTTTTAAATTCTCTGGAATTCTTTTTCATTTTTCAATTTACTATAATTTTTTTTAATTTACTCAATTCTATTTAAGTCAATGGATTTTTTTTATATTTTAAAATTCTTTTAAATTCACTCAAATTTTACTGAAATAAATTAATTTTTTCCATGGAATTCGCCCTAAATTCTTATTAATTTATCTTGAATTCTTTCAACTTTTTTGGAATTCGCTTGAATTTGTTTTAAGTCGATTTAATTCTTCTGAATTTAGTCAATTCTACTTAGGCCAATAGATTTTTTAATTTATTTTAAAAATTATTTTCAATTCACTTGATTGCTTTTTAAATTGAGATTAATTTTTTTTTTATGAATTTCATCGAATTCTTCTAAATTCACTCCAATTTTACGAAAAAAAAGGATTTTTTCGATTTGTTTTCTATTTGTCCACTTCATTTAAATTGTTCTGTAATCATTAGTCACTTTTTTTTTGTTAGAAATTAGTCGAGTTCCAAAAAATTGAAGTGATTAAAATTCTTATTTTGAATTCACTGTGAATTCTTTTAAATTCTTTGGAATTATCTTGTATTTTTTAATTCACTTTAATTTGTCTAAATTTACTCAATTCTATTCAAGTCAATGGCTTTTTTTCATGTTTAAAAATTCTTTTAAATGCACTCAAATTTTATTGAAATAAGTGGATTTTTTCCATTGAATTCGCCATAAATTCTTATTAATTTACCTCGAATTCTTTCAAATTTTTGGAATTCGCTTGAATTTTTTAAAAATCCAATTTAATTCTTTTAAATTTAGTCAATTCTAATCAAGCCAATGGATGTTTTAAATTTATTTCCAATTCACTTGATTGCTTTTTAAATTCGGCTTGTTTTTTTTTTTTAATGAATTTTATCGAATTCTTCTGAATTCATTCAAATTTTACTAAAATTGATTTTTTCGATGATTTTTTTATTTTTCCACTTCATTTAAATTCTTTTAAATTGTTTGGTAATCATTAGTGACTTTTTTTGGCTAGAAATTAATAGAGTTTTCAAAATTTGAAGTGATTAAAAATGTTGTTTTGAATTTACCCTGAATTCTTTTAATTCTCCGGAATTCTCTTGAATTTTTCAATTCACTTTAATTTGTCTAAATTTACTTAATTCTAGTCAAATCAATGAATTTTCTTCTTCATATTTTGAAATTCTTTTATACTCACTCAAATTTGACTGAAATAAATGGATTTTTTCAAATTTTCCACTTCATTTAAATTGTTTTAAATTGTTTTGGAATCATTAGTGATTTTTTGGTTAGAAATTAGTAGTGGTTGAAAAATTTGAATAAAAATGCTTGTTTAGAATTCACCCTGAATTCTCAAAAATGTACCCTGAATTCTTTTAAATTCTCTGAAATCCTTTTTTTTAATTCACCTTGAATTTTCATGAATTTCATCGAATTCTTCTGAATTCACTCAAATTTTACTAAAATGGATTTTTTCGATTTTTTTGTTTATTTTTCCACTTTACTTAAATTCTTTCAAATTGTTTTGCAATCATTAGTGACTTTTTTGGCTAGAAATTTAAGAGTTTTCAACATTTTAAGTGATTAAAAATGTTGTTTTAAATTTACCCTGAATTTCTTTAATTCTTCGGAATTCTTTTGAATTTTTTAATTCACTTTAATTTGTCTAAATTTACTCAATTCTAGTCAAATCAATGAATTTTCTTCTTCATATTTTAAAATTCTTTTATACTCACTCAAA
>NC_046661.1:144079999-144100102 GCF_010883055.1 Belonocnema kinseyi | reverse complement strand
TTTATACTCACTCAAATTTGACTGAAATAAATGGATTTGTTCAACTTTTCCACTTCATTTAAATTCTTTTAAATTGTTTTGGAATCATTAGTGATTTTTTTTTGGCTAGAAATTAGTAGTGTTTGAAAAATTTGAATAAAAATGTTTGTTTAGAATTCACCCTGAATTCTCAAAAATGTACCCTGAATTCTTTTAAATTCTCTGAAATCCTTTTTTTTAATTCACCTTGAATTTTCATGAATTTCATCGAATTCTTCTCGTTTCCCTCAACTTCCTCTTAATTCATTCATTGAATTTAAATCAGTCGAGTGATTTTGAATTGTTTGTTACTACTTTTAAGCGTGCCATAAAATTATAACCAGGACGACACGACAGTGTAATGATTGAGTAATGTTTGTTTGTTTTGTTTTTAAAGAAAAAAGCGGAAGAGGCGCACCGGGTGTTGGACCGACTCGGGCCGAAGGTGGACCTGCCGCTGTACAATCAGCCCTCGGACACAGTCGTCTATCAGGAGAATCGTGAGAAGCACCAGACGAGTGTGCGGCCGAAGCTGATCTTGCGGCTGCGCAAGGAGCACGCGGAACGAGCCAATCAGCATCGGAAGCAGTCGCAGACCTACGCCGTCCTCGTCCAGGACTGGCATCGCAAAGTCGAGAGGGCCGAGTCGACCCAAAAGCGGAAAACGAAGGAGGCGAAGAACCGCGATTTCTTCGAGAAGGTATTTCCCGAGTTGCGAAAGCAGAGAGAGGATAAAGAACGCTTCAACCGGGTCGGCGCTCGCATCAAGAGCGAGGCTGACCTCGAAGAAATCATGGATGGCCTTCAGGAGCAGGAGGTATATCTCTATTTGATTCTTCACTAGGGTGGCCCTTATTCACTCACACCCTCTCACATTTATTTCTTCCTTTCTTCCTTCCTTCATCGGCTAATTTTAGTCCGTGTCCCAAAGAAAAAGGCATTTTTTTCCCCCCAATCTGTTTAATATTATTTCAATGCGAAAATTTGCTATTAACGTAACTTTAAATATAAAGAACAATTTATTTCTTGCAGAAGTGTCTCACAATGAATATTGAGTTTATTATTTTTTGTTTCTAATTTATCAACAGTTTAAACAAGAATTATATATTGAATTACATAGGTTATTCAAGAATCAAACGTATTTCTTTAGCAAGGTTTTCAACACATTTTTATATTCTTATGTATCCTTTGTTCATTAATGATGAATTTTAAAATAAAAAAAAAATATATTAATTTTTAATTAGGAAGATTAATTTTCTACCAAAAAATACGAATTTTTCACTAAATACATGAATTTGAAACAAAATAGTTGAATTTTTAACTAAAAAAGATCATGTTTTAACCAAAGATTGAATAGTTAAATTTTCATCTAAAAAGATGAATCTTAAAGAAAAAAATGTTTAAGAAGTAATTAAAATTTTAATCGTGTAGTTTAATTTTTCAGTAAATAATGTGCTAATTTTAAATCAAGAATAGTTTGATTCAACAGAAAAACACGAATTTTCAATATTATTCATGAGTTTTTTAAATCAAATAATTGAATTTTGAATAAAAAGAGTAAATTTTCAATTAAATATATCCTAATTTTGAAAACAATTTAAATCAACCAAAATACAAGAATTTTTAATAAAATCTATGCATTTTTAACAAAATAGTTGAATTTAAAATAAAAAATATGAATTTTCTACCAAAAAATTATTTTTCAATGAAGTAAATCAAATTTATTTTAAAAAAAAAAAAAAAAAAAAATTGCAATTGAATATATTTTTAACTAAAAATATGCTAATTTTGAAAACAGTTTAATTCAATCAAGATACACGAATTGCTAATAAAATAGATTAATTTTGATTAAAAAATAGTTCAATTCTACCAAAAAAAGACCAATTTTCGAAAAAATAAATGAATTTTCAACCAAAAAAGATAAATTTTTAGATAAGAAGATTAATTTTCTACAAAAAAAAAACGAATTTTTAGCTCGATATATGATTTTTCGACAAGAAAAAATAAATTAAAAAAAAAAGTCGAGTTTTCCATAGAAAAATTAATTTTGAATCGAATACATTAATTTTTAATGCTGTTTTTCAACCAATATTTTCAACTAAAAATCGTACAGTTCAATTTCTCGTAAAAAATAATTATTTTAAACCAAAAAAAATCTAAGTCTTATCAAAATAGTTCAATTTTCATCCAAAAAGATGAATTGCAAGTGAATATATTTTCAACTAAATATATGCTAATTTTGAAAACAGTTTAATTCAATCAAAAAACAGGAATTTCTAATAAAATAAATAAATTTTTAATTAAATAGGTGAATTTCAAATAAAAAAGATGAATTTTCAAAAAAATAAATAAATTTTCAACCAAAAAGATCAATTTTTAATTAAGAAGATTAATTTTCTACTAAATAATACAAAAATTGAACTAATTACGTCAATTTCCATCAAAAAGATAAATTTTTAGTCAAAACGATGCATTTTCAATCAAGAAGATTAATTTTATACAAAAAAATAGTAATAATTTTTATATAAATACATAAATTTTCAATCGGGAAAGATCAATTTTTAAAAAAATAGGCAAATTTTCCACAAAAAAATTAATTTTGAACTGAATGCATTAATTTTTTTATGAAGTTTTTCAACTAAAGAGATTTCAACTAAGATTTACAATTGAAAATCGAATATTTCTAATTTTTAGTAAGTAAAATTTATTTTTAACAAAAAAAAAACGAAGTTTAATTCTGCCCAGAAAGATAAATTTTGAAATAAATAAATGAATTTTTTACCAAAAAGAAATTTTTTCATGTAAGAAGATCAACTTTCTACTACAAAATGCGAAAATTTAACTAAATACATGAATTTCCAATAAAAAATATGCATTTTCAATCAAGAGGATTAATTTTCTGCGAAAAAAAAAGAAATTTTTAGCTAGATGCATGCTTTTTCAAGCAAATAGTTGAATTTTCGACGAAAAAAGATCAATTTTCCACAAAATAGTAAGATTTACATTTAAAAAATATGTATTTTGTACTAATTATATTAATTTTAAACGAACTTTATTAACTAAAGAGACTCCAACTAAGATTTTCAAGGAAGAAAAATTAATTCTTAACAAAAAAGCAAATAGTTAAATATCTAGTAAAAAAAAAATAATTTTCAACAAAAAAGTTAAATTTTCAACCAAAAAGATTAATGTTCAAAGAAAAGAATAAATATTAAATAAAGTAGTTCAAAACAAAAATGTGAGTCTTTATCGCAGAAAATTAATTTTTTGCCGAAAAAGTCGAATTTTTAACTAAACTTTCTGTTAAAAAATTAAGTTTCAAGAAAAAAAAAACAGTTAAATTTACAACGAATAAGATGAGTCTTCCAAAAAGATACATTTTTAAGGAATTAGTTCAACTTTCAATTTAGTAATTAAATTCCCAACCTGATAGCGTGTTAATTTTAAACCAAGAAGAGTTAAATTCAACCAAACAATACAAATTTTTATTAGTAAAGACACATTTTTAACTAAAATCATGAATCTTTAAAAACAAAGAATGAATTTTCAACCAAATCGCTGAATTTTTTTACCAAGAAGTCAAAATTTTTACCAAAAAGACGAATTTTCAAAGAAATAGTTAAATTTTTAACTAAAAGAGAACGAATTTTAAAAAAAAATAGTTAAATTTTCAACAGAAAAGGTGAATCTGCAAAAAAAAATCCAAAGAAAGTAGTTCAACTTTCAATCAAGTGTTGAATTATTTTAATTTAAAATATTTGAATTTTTAAACTAAAATAATATAGAATTTTTAAGAAAACAGTAAGCAATTTAATTCCTTTAGAATTTGGGAATTTTAACATATATTTTAAAACCATGTTCATTTTTAGAGAAATAAATTCAACCATATAAAATTATTTAAATAATGACAACTTGTATAAAAAAACCATGAACAAACAGAAAGGTGAATGTCAAAATTTATTGAAAAATTGCTAAAGAAATACGTTTTTCATTATAAAAACAAGATCTATTAATATATACCTATTTTGTGATTTCTACAAGAAATCAATTATTTAAACATATTTAAATTGTTTAAACAATTAAAAATTCGTTAAAAAATATGTTGGAAATTAAAAAATTATCCTATGATTTAAGGAATCAAAATAATATTTTTGATTTCATTTCAAATAAAAAAAAAATTATTTTACGTTTTTTTTTACAATTTAATTTTGTCGTTACTTTCGCTTCCTACCCATTTTTGAAAAATGCTTGAATTTTAATCAATCAAAAAGATTATTATTAAAAGTATTATTTTTCATAAGTATGTTTTTTTCTTGCGTAAGACATATCGTTTCAATTTTTTAAATCATAGAAAACTTCTGACCCATATTAAATCAATGGGAAAACATCCTTTTTGTTTGAGACACGGATTAATATATTCCGAATTTGCCTAAATTTTGAGAAAAACTTTCTGGGGCATTCGAAGAAAATTGGGTGATGAGACGATGAGGAGAATATAATTTTGAAAAATAAGGGCCACCCTATTCTTCATGGACCGTGGAATTAGTCGAGTCAATCTTCTTGATCTTTGATCACATTAGAGATAAAATGTCGATATTGAGATGAAGAAAGGGGCGCGTAGAAGCGAGAAGGTGAGTGGCGAGGAGGAGATAATCAATCAGCGACTCGTTGAGTCCAACTCGAGGGGAGAAAAATTATCTTCGTGTTTTTTTTTTTACCTATTTGCTTTTGTCGTTGGGAAAATATTTTTTTTTTCTTTTTCTCGCGATTCAAGATAAAGGCCCAATTCCAAGATTGAATAGCTTGCATGCAATTTTGGTATTAGGACTTTATTAGTTCTCCGTTTTTAGGAATTTGTTCCTTTCCAATTTTGGGACCTTCGCTTTTCAAGGATTCCAATGGAATTTTGGATATATCGTGTGTTGTTGTCCTGAATTATGGAACTTGGCAGGGCCTAAAATCTTTCGAATTTTGGACATGCACTTTGTGTATGTCGACCCATTCCGATAGTTGCAAGAAGTTAAAAAAACGGGGGTTTTTTTTTTATCAATGACAGGCTTCACAGGCAAAATTAATCTAAAAATAGGGAAATAATTTTTTGAGATTTCAAGTCGAAAGGTTGTATTTTTTTATTAAATGGATGAATTTTCATTCAAGTTCAATTTTGTACAAAAAAAAAGTCCAATTTTAAATCAAGGAGTTAAGTTTTCTACTAATATTAAAAATCTTTAATCAGAAAAATCAATTTTTAAGAAAGTGGTTCAACTTTCAATCAAGCAGTTAATTTTTTTTAACTAAGAAATATGATTTTTAAACAAAATATGGTTACATTTTCAATCAAGAAGATGAATTTTTACATAATTTGATAAATTTTCAAACACAAAAAGACGAAAAAAAAGCAGTTAACTTTTTAACTAAAATTTTTCTACCAAATTAGTTGAATTTTCAACCCACGAAGAGAAATTTGCAACAAAATAGTTGAATTTTTAACAAGAACAAAAAATACTTTTTCCAACATTGTTGAATTTGAAAAAATGATAATAATTTTTAAGTAAGAGAAGATTAAATTTTTAAGCAAGAGGAATTAATTTTTACCAATAAAACGATTTTTGTTATAAAAAAAAATTAATTTTAAACGAAATAGTTCCCGTTTCAACCGAAAAGATTAGTTTTCAACCAAGAATCTTAATTATCTACAAAAAAAAACGAAATTTCCACATAATAAATGAGTGATCAACTAACAAAGACAAATTTTTGCCAAAAATAAAAATTTCAGTGAAATTATTGATCGAAGTAATGAATTTTCTATGAAAAAGATTAATTTTCTACTGCCAAAATTCGAATTGACAGTTAAATCAATACATTTTCAGTTAAAAATTACTTTTCGACAGAATTAGTAAATTTTCTACGAAATAGATTAATTTCGAACCAAATAATTGAATTTTCTTATGGTTCATTCTAATTCAATTTGAATTGAGAATTCATTTTCTACCGAATAAGACCAATTTTCAAACAAGTGGTTGAATTTCTTAATAAAAAATACCAACCAAAAAAGATGGTTTTTAAACAAAATATTTAAATTTTCAACCGAGAAGATGGATTTACTACCGTAAAAGACAAACATGAATGTTCAACCAAGGGGTTGAATTTTCAAATAAGAACAAATAAATTTGCATCAAAACTGTTCAATTTAAACAAAAAATAAATAAATAATGACCAAGTAAGAGAATATTAATTTTTAAGCAAGAGTAATTAATTTTTACCAATAAAACAATTTTTTTATCAAAATTAATTAATTTTAAACGAAGTAGTTCCCGTTTCAACCGAAAAGATGAATTTTCAACCAAGAATCTTAATTATCTAATAAAAAAATAATTAAATTTTTAGTGAAATTATTGACCAAAAAAATTAATTTTCTACCAATTCAGTTGAATTTTAAAACAAATAAGGATTTTTCTATGAAAAAGATTAATTTTTCTATGAAATTGATTAATTTTGAACCAAATAATTGAATTTTATTATCATTTTTTCTAATTCAATTTTAATTGAGAATTAATTTTATACCAAATGTGACCAATTTTCAAACAAGTGGTTGAATTATTGAAAAAAATTGTTTTTAAACAAAATACTTAAATTTTCAATAAGAAAATTAATTATCGACCAAAAAATACGAATTCTGAAATAAATACATTAATTTTTCACGAAGACAGTTGAATTTTAAACTAAAAAAGATATTTTTTCAATCATAACCAAAAAAAATTCTTTTTTTTTTAGAAAATTTCTGCCACAAAATACGGATTTTTAACTAAATACATTAATTTTGTACGAAAAAAGTTGAATTTTCATCTAATATGTATCAATTTTCGACCAAAAATTGAATAGTTCTATTTCTAATAAAAATAATTGTTTTCAAACTGGTATTTTTCAACAATTCAACAAATTTTCAATCAAGAAGATAAATCTTCAACTAAATTAATGAATCTTTAACTCGAAACATTATTTTTTTTATAAACTAGGGAAATTCTCAACAAATGAATTAAATTTTCCATAAAAAAGAATTTTTATTTAAAACTAAAAACAGTTGAATAAAAGAATAAATGAAAAAAGTCGGTAAATGACCGTGAATTTTATGTATAAATACTAATTTAGCAATTATTAATTTAAAACGATTTGAAATAAAAATAATTCAACTTCTACTTTGAAAAGTGTTAAGTTTTGAGCCAAATTGTAAATCGTTCAATTTTTAATGTTTCTAAATTAAAATTTCTTAAAATGATATATATATAATTTTGAAAATTTACAAATTTATTGATTTCTGTCTTACATTTAGAGTATTGCAAATAATAGCGAATGGATTTACATTTTTTAATCAGGAATCTTTGAACTTTTTAATTCATAAAAGTCTAGAAAACAATTGAATTTTCAAACCTGAAAATATCAGTTTTTAACAAAAAAGTTAATTTACTAGAAAAGAGTTGAAATTTCTACATTGAAAGATTTTTCAGTTAAAAAATAATAAAAATTTTAATAAAAAAAGAATGACTTTATAACACAATTGTAGAATTTAAACCAAATAATTAGTTTAAAAGACTGGACATTCTACACTTGAAAAAACGTCAAATTTCGATGTTTTCGTAAAACTGGAAACACTAGAAATAATAAATATTTTTTAAAGTTTTTTAATCAGTGTTAGTAATATTTATAAAAATGTTAATTTATAAAAATACTGCGGAGACTTAGTTTTAAAAAGAACCCAAAAACTTTTTAAAATATTTAATTATTTCCAGAGTTATTTCAAATTTTTAAATATCTTTTTAAAAATTGACTTTGGCTACAAACTTTTAAATCCCGACTACACAAATTGTGTCGAAGCACGTAAGATTTTAGGCCCTGGAACTTGGATAAATTACTAACACTCTCAATGTCTTCAGAGATTTAAAAGCTGCTTTGTTTAATCAATTATGTTTTATTTTAATTTAGCACTTGGAATTTGAAAGTTTCGAACCAATTTTTACGTCTCTGTTCTACTTCAGCTAACTTCTGAACTTCCTGTCCACTGTTTCGTTGAAATGTCTTATTTCTCCTGATTGTTTTCTGTGAGAAAAAAAAAACTGGTTAAAATGTCGTGACTGAGCGCGAAGAGAAGGAAGAGATTCTTTCGTGACTTGCACAAGAGTTTATTTACAATCTAACTGCTTGAGGCTTTACTTTACTCACCACTGCTAATCGCACATGCTTACAATTATTAACTTTCCTTCGTTTAAACATTTTTTAAAAACAATTTCGCCGAATTAAAGGGAATTGATGATAATCAATTGTTTAAAACAGTAGTGCAGTTTTTTCAAGTTATATGGGCCATTCATAATCTGCGTTACCAGTTTTAGTATTTTTTACATATTGAATTCAATAATTCATTAGAAAAAAATATTTTCTCTACGAAGAAATAGATTTTTAACAGAAAAAGCCGGATTTTCAAACCAAAAAAATTAGTTTAAAACCAAATAGTTTAATTAGTAACTAAATTGATCAACTTTTCAGTAAAAGATATGAGTTTTACAAAAAATAGTTTAATTTTTAATCGGATCGATGAATTTTCAAGTCAACAAAATTAACTTTTTCGAACACAGTTGAATTTTTAAGGAAAATGTAACTTTTCAACAGAGAAGGATGACTTTTCTGCCATAAAAGTTGAATTTCCAATCCAAAAGGATACATTTTTAACAACATTGTTGAACTTTTTGGACCAGAAATGATAACTTCCATAAAATAGTTCAATTAAAAAAAAAAAAATTAGATTTTTAACAAAATTGTTAAATTTTCAGCATAAAAAGATGAATTTTTAATCAAAGTCGAATTTTCTGACAAAAAAAAATCACAATTTAATCAAGTATTTTGAAATTTCAAGACAAAAAGACACATTTTCTAGAGGACAGTTGAATTTTCATAAAAAAAAGTTCATATTCAACTGGATTTTTGTATCGAAAAAGATGAATTTTTAACAAAAAGGATAATTTTCAATCAAGAAAAATGATTCATCAATCAAATAGTTGAATTCTCAACCAAAAAGTTTAATGTTCTACCAAAAAAAGAAGAATTTTGAACGAAATTATTTAATTATAAAGCCAAACAGATGAATTATCTACAAAAAAGTAGAATTTTTAACCTAAAAAGTTTATTTTTCTACCAAATTGTTAAATTTTTAAATCAAAAAGATAAATTTTCAACCAAGGAATTTAATTGTCAGTTCAAAAAATTAATTTTAAATCAAAAAGATAATTTTAAACAATAAAGTTAAATTTTCAAGTTAAAAAAGTCATTTCCTTCCAAAGTAGTTGAATTTTTAATCCAAAAATATGAATTTTTCTGCGAAAAAATTAATTTTTAACAAATCAGTTCAATTTTTCACCGAATTTTCAACCAAATTATTTAATTTTAAGGCCAAAAAGACGAAATATCTTCAAAAAAAGTTGAATTTACAACCCACATATTTGACTTTTCAACCACAAAGTTGAATAATCAACGAAATATTTGAATTTTCTACCAACTTTTTGAAATTTCAAACTAAAAAGGCGGATTTTCTGTAAAATGTAGAATTTTTAATATAAATGTTAATTTAAAAGCAAATAGTTGAATTGTCAATTACAATTATGAATCCTTAAAAAAGTTGAATTTTTAACGAAGCATATAACAGTTGATATGCCAAACAAACAATTGCATTTTTAACCAAAGTGGATAAATTTCTACCAAGAAATGTAAATTTTTAACTAAAAAATCTAAATTTTCTACCAAATCATTACATTTTTAATTAAAAAAGATATTTTTTGAACACCAAATGTTTAAGGAAAATTTTAAATACTTAATTTTCAAAAAAAACAACAACAATTTTAAACAATGAAGTTCAATTTTCCAAGAAAGAAAGTAATTTTCTACCAAAGTAGTTGAATTTTCAATTCATAAAGATGAATTTTTAACAAAAGAGTTCAGCTTTTAACCAAATAGTTGAATTTCTAGCTAAAAATATGAGTTTTAAAAGAAAAAAATTAATTTTTTACAAAAAAAAGCAAATTTTAAACAATATACATGAATTTTGAAAAACATTAGTTTAAAAAAAAGGATTAATTTTCTATAAAGAAGTAGAATGTTTTACATAAAAGTACATTTAAAAGAAAATAGTTAAATTTTCAACTACAGTTATAAATTCTTAAAATACATGAATTCTCAACGAAGCAAAAACAGTTGATATTCCAGCCGAACAATTAAGTTTTTCATCAAAAAGGATAAATTTTTTACAAAGAAGATTGAATTTCTACCAAGAAATACGAATTTTTATCCAAAAAAGATTAAATTTTTTACCAAATTGTTAAATTTTCTAACTAAAAAATATAATTTTTTAACGAAAAATGGAATAGTCTCATAGTCAGTTTAAAAACTTCATCTTAAAATTCATCACAAAAAAAGAGCAATTTTAAGCAATAATTTTCTGCAAGCAAAAGAAAGTAATTTTCTACCAAAGTAGTCGAATTTTCAATTCAAAAAAAGATTAATTTTCCACCAAAAAACTTTTTTTTTCAACAAAAGAGTTCAACTTTTCAAAAAGTAGTTGAATTTTCAACCTAAAACCTGTATTTAATTATCAGTTTCAAAAATTTATTTTCGACCATATAATTACATTTGCAGCAAAATAATTAAATATTCCATCAAGTAATAGAATTTTTAACCAAACAAGATGAATTCTGAAGCAAAAATATAACAGTATTTTCTTTAATAAAAAAAAAAAGAACTTTTAGCCAAAATTATAGTTCAGTTTTCTTCTAGGGTTTTTTTTCTTTCTTTTTTGCCAAACTTCGTTTTTAGCCACCCACTGGTAACGTAGGTGACGGAAAAAACCCTCCTCTAGGCGACGTTTTTTTCGTACTACACCGCTGGTTTAAAACGAAAAAGGTTTTATTCTCTACATGAAATTTGCCATCAATTTTTGTGCAAAAAAAAAAATAAACAAACAAAAAGAATCGCTATTATTTGCTTTGAAAAGGTATAATAAAGGTATAAAGTAAATACTCTTTGAAATAACAATAACGCTTTTAGACGGAAAACGCTAAAATAATATAATACATTTTTTAACCCTCTAACGGTATACTGGTGCGAATTCGCACCCGAAGTTGAAAATTTTTTTTTTCAGCCAAAATTATAGTTCAGTTTTCTTCTAGGGTTTTTTCTTTCTTTTTTGCCAAACTTCGTTTTTAGCCACCCACTGGTAACGTAGGTGACGGAAAAAAACCTCCTCTAGGCGACGTTTTTTTTTCGTACTACACCGCTGGTTTAAAACGAAAAAGGTTTTATTCTCTACATGAAATTTTCCATCAATTTTTGTGCAAAAAAAAAAAAAAAACAATTATTTGCTTTGAAAAGGTATAATAAAGGTATAAAGGTATAATAAAGGCATAGAGGCTGGCTTTCTGCAAAATACACAACAGTTGGTAACAGCTTGGTTCTCGCGAGATTTAGGTATCGATTTTCTCTCACGTTCGCCTACCAAGTGATGGTCAGGCAGAAGGTGAATAACACGACACCGGATAAATGGATGGAGAAGACTGAAAAAATTACCATCTGACAATTCGAAATCGGACTTACTCTCACGACAACAAAATTATCCAGCAAAAATAATTTAAAGAAGTCCACTCGATAACGTTCGTTTTTCCAAGTTGAAAATCTCGAAGATCCTAACTTCCAACTTCGGAAAAAAAAAAACAAAAAAAAAAAACAGTTTCTTTCCATTTATGTATTTTCTTCATCTACTCAATATTTAACATTTCTTTATTTATCGCTTTTGAAAAAGTTCGCGTTTTAAGTTAATTAATCGTTATTTAAGTTTATATATTTCGTGGACGCTTCAATGAAGATTTCTTGTCTTATCTGATTCCCCAGGAGGAAATGTCGACAGAGTTAAAAAATGCAATTAGAGCCCGTCAGGTTAGTAAAGTATGCACAATTTCTCTAACGATACTAATTACTAATTATGGATCGATCAGTTTTTTTTTTCGTCAATCGGGAGAAAAGTCGATCCATAAATAGTAAAAAGTCACTTTTCGGATTCAAAAAGGCTCTACAATTATCTAGACTCTAGAGGAATTCATTCCTTTTTTTTCTTTTTAAGATTTCAAATTCCAGTTGCAGCATTTTTAAATTGTTTATTTTCTCGATTAATAGTATTTAATTTACTTAAGTGCGTGTGATATTTATGAAATGAATCGAATTTTCCCAGGTGTTTGCCTAAAGTAATAAATATTTTTCTTTGGAATTTTGGAATGTGGTAAAGAACGTGATATATATATATATATATATTAGGCTAGTCCAGAGATGGCAATATTCATGTAAAAATTTGTAAAATCAGTAAAGACACACCTTACAAATTATTATTTTATTAACAAATTAATGAGTGAAAGTGCTACTTCAACATTAAAAATGCTCGGAGACTTTTTTTAATTAGGTTTTTGTTCGGAATAGGCGTAAAAATAATGTTTAGTTACCAATTAAAAAAATAATCTAAAGTGACTGTTGAAATTATAATAACGAATTTTATTGAAGATATACAGATTTTAGTCATTAGAAAATTTTTCGACAATGAATAATCAGTTTGAAAAAATATTTCCGGTGAAAACGCTAATACACATTCCTTGTTCAAATATCGTGAATACTCTTTGAAATAACAATAACGCTTTTAGACGGAAAACGCTAAAATAATATAATACATTTTTTAACCCTCTAACGGTATACTGGTGCGAATTCGCACCCGAAGTTGAAAATTTTTTTTTTTTGCATTTACGTAAACACAGCTGTAGCGGATTATCCCCACATATGTTAAATATGTGTGATATATGCTAGTTGTTTATTATATGTTCAATATATTAAATAATTAATATTAACATTGCAAACAAACCAATTCGCACCAGTGTACCGTTTACACTGGGTTGGAATGTACCGTTTGAGGGTTAAGATTGCACATCTTTTTTTAAATTTAATGTTCTTTTCTACAAAATAACCGGCATTTGGTGTAAAATTTTAACATAACCTAATAATGTTCAAAAATGTTGAGTCTCATATGAATTTTATACCGATTTCCTGTACAAAACGCAACAAAAAATGAGTGAATTTAATGACTTAATAATGATCTGAAAAATCTTTTGATTTTTTTTTTTTTTAACTAAAAATATTAGTTTTCAAAGAAAAACTGTAACCTGACATAACCAAAAATTGTTTAAGATTGTAACTGTTTTAAACGGAATTTTTGTTTTGCTGAAAATAACCTATTTCTGGTCAAAAATGTTAACATAACCAAAAGCACATAAATTTAAAAATAACCAAAAGTTGTTCTAAATTGTAAATTTTCTTTGATAATATCTGTTGATTTCAATTTCCGATGAAAAAATCAAGCATAACCTAAAACGAAAAAATTTAAGTTTCTTCGAAATACAATGATTTTTTAATTAAAAATAGCAATTTTTTATATAAAACGTACCCCCCCCCCCCAAAAAAACTGTGAATTTAATTATTCTAAATGATAATCTGAAGAGTTATCATTATCTAAAAAATCATGATTTTTTTTTTATCGAAAATAACAGTTTTTGAGGAAAAGCACACACAATCACAAAATTGTTCAAGATTTTAAATTTTATTATTATAAACAAAAGTTATGTTATTTAAATGTAACGATTACTTTTTAAACCAGCGTTTTTTTTTCTCAAAAACAATCGGTTTTTGCCGTACAATTTTAACATAACCTGAAACTGCTGCAAAATTGTGAATCTCATTCGAATTTTATACAGATTTCGGTATAAAACGGAAAAAAGATTAAATTTAATGACTTAATAATAATCGGAAAAATCGTATGCTTTTTGTTTTTACTAAAAATATTAGTTTTCGAGGAAAAACTGTAATCTGACATAACCAAAAATTGTTTAAGATTCGAAATCTTCTTTTAAACGTAATTTTGTTTTGCTTAAAACAACCGATTTCTGATTAAAAATGTTAGAAACTAAAATTGGTTCCAAATTATAAATTTTCTTTAAAAATGTCTGTTGATTTCGATTTCCGTGAAAAACCACAAAAACTGAGAAATTAATTATTCTAAACTAAATGATATTCTGAAGAATAATCACAGTCTAAAAAATCTTTTTTTTTAATATCAATCTTCGACGAAAAGCAAAGCACTAACACAATAAAAAATTGCTCAAGCTTGTAAATTTTATTATTTTAAACGAAAGTGATTTCATATAAATCTAACGATTTCTGTTTAAAAATTCCAATTTCAGCTAGCGAATAAACATAACCTAAATTGGTTGAAAATTGTAAATATATATATTTTTATTTAATGTTTCTTGTTGAAACTAATCGATTTTCGGTGAAAAATGTTAGCGTAACTCAAAATTGTTCCAAAGTTGTAAATATTATTTGAAAACTATACCGATTTCCGGTGAAAAAAACAAATATAACCTAAAATAAAAAAATTAAAATGTCTTCGAAATCCATCGATTTTTGATTAAGGGGAGCAATTTCCGGTATAAAAAGCCGGAAAAGCCAAAAATGGCTAATTTAATGATTTTGAATGATAATCTGAAGAATAATCAGAATCTTAAAAATCCTGTGATTTTTTTTTAATACAATTTTTTGACAAAAAGCACTAACACAATCAACACATTTTTAAGCTTGTAAATTTTGCTATTTTAAATAAATCTAATGATTTTTGTTCAAAATAACCTGAAAAGGTTCAAAAATTGAAATTCTTGTTCGAACTATAATTATTTTGCTTAAAAAATAAATTTCCGGTGAAAAACAGTTAGTAAATTGTTGTCGACAATTTTTCATCTGAAATCTTGACTATTTTCAGGTCAAAAAAACAAACTAGGGCCTAAATTATTTAGAAATTTCAATTTTATTCCTTAAAAATAACAAGTCTACCGGTTGAAAATAGACTAAAATCTTTATTTTTTATCAAATTTATTTAAACAATTAACAATTGTCTGAAAAACTCTCCCAATCAAAAAAGTAATTGAACTTATCCAAAATTGTAATCAAACATTGTTTATACGTATATTCCGATAAAAAAATTGAAAATTAAAATTTTCAAGTAATTTCATTAATTTGTTAATAAAAAATTAGCAAATTTTCTTTAATGTTGTAACCTGCTATTTGGCCTGTAATTTGTAAGGAGTGTCTTTAATTATTTTATAAGGTATTACATAAATATGAGTCGGTTTAACAAAAAGGGAATTTTTGTTTAAACGTCAACTGTTTTTTTCAATGAAAAACAAAAAAATCGGGTCAATATTGTAAACTCTAAACTCATTTGTCGAGGGAACCCATTTTTTTTGTCTGCTTTCACGTTCTTGACTATTTCTCAAATTCTCATAGAAAAATATTGATTAGTGTGGATAAAAATCTGGTTAACTGACATGGCTCATACCGCAAGTATCACATGTCCTTCACATCAGATTTTCTCTTTTTTATTTATGGAGAAATAATGTTTATCAAGAATAATTCTCGTTCGCACCTTCGAGCTTAAGTAAGCGAGTGTTAAAAGAAAAAAAAAAAGGAAAAATTTGAAGACCCTGTTCCAAAGATTCTCGGGAATTCTGATTACAGATGGAGGACAAGAAGATGAGATCCTACGCTGTAATTCCACCTTTACTTTTGGACGTGAAGCAGAGAAGAATCGCCTTCCAGAATCGGAATGGTTTACTCCAACCGGACGAGCTAGATTCGGTTCATAATGAGAGGAAATTGATCAACGTCTGGAGCTCGATGGAGCACGAATTGTTCAAAGAAAAGTACCTTTCACATCCCAAAAATTTCGGGGCGATCGGCCAGTCCTTCGAACACAAATCTGTACCAGATTGTGTGCATCATTACTACCTCACTAAAAAAGCAGAAAACTACAAACAACTTCTACGAAAGTCGAGACGCACTCGTAGTTCTAGAAACAATCCTAACAATAAGGTAGGTTTAAAACAAATAACATTATTGACCTTCTGTAGATAGGCAGGATTGTAATCATGGATTCCTACCTTACCGACATCGAGGCACTTCGACAGATTAAGTGGTTCGCATCTCCGCTAAGTTTCTAGAATTTTCTTGATGATACAAAAAAAAAATAGTATTGTGAGAAATGAATTTTGCGTAAACAATCTCAAGGTGAAAATTGTTTACGCAAAATTGATTTCTCATAATACTGTTTTTTGATGATGACATCAAAAAAAAATTTAGAAACTTAGCACAGATACATTTGGCATCAATTTTTATTTTTTATTAAACTTATCTAAGTGATTAGCGATTGTCTAAAAAGATCTCCCAATCAAAAACTCATTTGATTTTTCCAAAATTAAGAATTGTTCTTACGTATATTCTGATAAATACATTAAAAATCAAAGTTTCCAAGTACTTTTGTTAATAAAAAGATGCATTTTGATTATTCATTTTGATGAAGATGAATTTTGCGTAAACAATTTCCATCTTGAAATTGTTTGCGTAAAATTTATTTCTCATAAAATTTTCTTGATGCGGTAAAAATATACTACTATGAGAAATAAAATTTGCGTAAACAATTTTAACCTTGAAATTGTTTACGTAAAGTTTATTTCTCATCCTGTTTTTTGATGATGTAATCAAGGGAATTCTAGAAATTAAGCACAGATACATTTGACAAAAATTTGTATTTTTTATTGCACATATTTAAATAATTAGCAAATGTCTGGGAAAATCCCCTAAGCCAAAGAATCTTTGGATTTTTCCAGAATTAAGAATTGTTCTTACGCATATTCTAACAAATAAATTGAAAATCAAAGTTTCCAATTATTTTTGTTAATAAAAAGATGATTTTTGTTGAAAATCAATTTTGCGTAAACAATTTCCACCTTGAAATAATTTACGTAAAGTTTATTTCTCATAAACTTTTCTTGATGGGGTAAAAAAATAGTATTATGAGAAATAAATGTTGTGTAAACAATTTTAACCTTGAAAATGTTTACGTAAAGTTTATTAGTCATAATACTGTTTTTTGATGATGTTATAAAGGGAATTCTAGAAACTTATCGCAGATGCATTTGGTAAAAATTTGTATTTTTTATGAAATTTATTTAAATAATTAGCAAGTGTCTGAAAAAAATCTCCCAATCAAAAAATCATTGGATTTTTCCAAAATTAGGAATTGTTTTTATGTATATTCCGATAAATAAATTGAAAATCAAAGTTTCCAAGCATTTTTGTTAATAAAAAGATGATTTTTGATAAAGATGAATTTTGCATAAACAATTTCCACATCGAAATTGTTTACGTAAAATTTATTTCTTATAATATTGTTTTTTGACGATTTCATCAAGAAAATGCTAGCAGAGAGGTTATAATAATAATAAAATAAAATTAATATAAATACTGATATTAAATTTAATTTCAAACGCTTTTAATTTCTTATATTTCAAAAAGATATTTTCAACCAAACAGTATATTAAAGATGAGTCTTTAACAAAACAAAAAAATGAATTTTTGTGTTTTAATGACAACAAAATAGACAACAAAATGATTGAATTTTTATTAACAAAGGTCGCTGAATTCTCAATTAAAAATAGAACAATTGATATTTCAATTCTAAAATTTAAATTTCAAATTAAAAACAAAAAATTTTTGAACAAAGTTAGTTTTTAACCAGAAAATATGATTTTTCTAGTAAAATAGTTGAATTTTCAATCGGAAAATATCAATGTTTAATAAAACAGTTGATTTTTCTACAAAAACAGATTTTTTAGACAAGAAAGAAAAAGAAATATCAACAAGTTTTTGTTGATATTTCATCTGATGACTGATTCGTAATAAAAAAAAAACTAATTTTGTCTTTGTAGGTGGAAAATTTAACTATTTGGTTAAAAATCGTATTATTTTTTAAAGTACTTAGTTGAAAAATTGATTTTTTAAATCGAAAATTAAAATATTTAGAGAAAAGATTCATGTATTTTGTTCTAAATTCAATTTCTTTGGTTGAATTTAACTGTTTTTGTTTCAAAATTAAAAATTTTGTAAATTTAAATATCAACTACTATATTTTCACTGAGAATTCATACGTTTTGTAAAAAGAGACTTTTTTTCTGGATTCATAATTATCTTTCAACTTTTCTTGTTGAAAATTCAACTGCTATCTAAAAAATCGACAAAATGACAAGCTTTTTAAGAATGATAAAAGGCTTCAAAAGAATATAAAAAATTTTCTTAAGATCTCTAGGAAAATTAAAAATAAAGTTTTATTTTGAAAAATTAATTTTAAGTGAATATTTAAAAACATTTAAAAAGATTTGCAAAATTTCCAAAAATGGATCTGGAAGATTATAGGGAAATATTTGTTATTTTGCAGGATTACTAAATTTGTTGGGAAAAGTTCGAATAATTTTTAAATATGTTTAGAAGTTCTGAAAAAATTTCAAGAATAATTTAAAATTTGAATAAATGTAAAGTAACATGTAGATGTTTCAAAAATCTGGAAGCTTTTAAGGGCACTTAAAACTATTTAAAATGAAAATAAATTAATTTTTAATTTAAGAAGTTTTCAGTTTATAGCGAAATTGTAATCGTTCAATTTTTAACGTTTCTAGCTTAAAATTGCTTAAAATAGTTGCTGCTCTTTTATCACTTTAAATGGAAATTAGTTTAGCTAAAGAGGTCGTTTCTTTAAAATTTCATTGACCGTGAAAAATGTTTGCGAACCGGGAAAAAACCTTATTTTCGGGATTCAGTGTGAATGTTTGTCTAAATATCCATCTATTTTGGTTGAAAATTCTACTATTTTTTGATAATATAATATATTTCGACTTGAAATATTAGGAATTGAAAGCGTTTCATATAAACTGTACTATAGAACCTACATTAATTTTATTTCAAATAATGTATTCCCTTGGGCTGTGAAATTTGTACAAATAAAATCCCTTTTCAATCTCCCATTTATTTACGTTAAATTGAACTACTAAACTGTATTGTGTGAAATGAATTTTGCGTAAACAATTTCAAGGTTGAAATTGTTTACGCAAATTTTATTTCTCAAAATACTTTTTGTTTTTGATGGAATCAGGAAAATTCGAGAAATTTAGCATAGACACGAACCACTTGTGCTGTCGAACCGTATCGATTTTCCTGAAATTGAATATTTGAACATCTAAAACACACATCTGACAGAAGTTTGTTCTATTCCTTGTCAGGTAAATAATAGTAACTCGACGATCGGGCCGATCGACATTCTCTCGACGGGTGTGACGACGAGGCTGCAACGCGAACAGCAGCAGAAGACACAGGAGAACCCTCAGAGTAATTTGTCGGCGACGGTGACGGCGACGACAGTCACAACGACAACGACGACGATGACGTCGTCAAGCGCGGCGACGACTACAACTTTGGCGTCAAGCACGACGACGAGCGCCTCCGCTGCCTCGATATTAACGACAAGTTCCTCGAGTACGGCCACCAGCAGCTCGAGTTCCTTGACGGAGTCGACGAGTTCCTCCTCGACGACGACCTCGACGACAACGACGTCGCCGTCTTGTTTGGCCAGCACCACGAGCACAACTTCCTCGACTGTCGTTAGTTTGATGTCCGCTGTCAGTGCGAAGGACGCGAGGGAGGCAAACAAAGAAAATAAGGAGAACAAGGATGTCAAGGATGTCAAGGATGTCAAAGATGCCAACAAGGATGTCAGTGTGAAAATTGAGATCAAGGAAGAGCCCCAGAGTAGTTTGGAAACTACGACAAGGTGCGTTTCTGCAAATATACATTTTTTTTATTGGCTCATTTTTTATGAAAATAGGGGGAACGCAATCTTTTTAATTTAATCAATTGCGAAAGTGTTCTATTAGACAATCCATGAGGAAAAATTATTATGTGCCGTAATTCAGGTTATAAAATCAATTGCCGGTAGCATTCTCAGCCGGTGATATTACTTTTAGAACGGTAATGAGAATGAGAATATTACCGAAAAAATAAATTCTCTGAGAATTTATGAGAATCTCAAAATTTATTTTAATTAATTGGCAATTTTGGTCTACCATTTCGCCACCT
>NC_046661.1:144026643-144079899 GCF_010883055.1 Belonocnema kinseyi | reverse complement strand
TGAGAATCTCAAAATTTATTTTAATTAATTGGGAATTTTGGTCTACCATTTCGCCACCTGGCGTCGAAAACTGGAACTAGAAAGAGTAGGTACAATTTTAAACATATATTTTAATTTTTGTTTAAAAGTGTTTTTACGGTAGTTTTATGAAGTGTAAAACAATGATTAACTACTAAACACAAATCATCATAAAAAACAAATCGTTTTAGATTCCGTGGAAGTTTCCATGAATTTAAGTTTAAATCAGCTTTAATTAATGTATAAAAATATATAAATTGCAACTCTTCATTTTCAAACTTTAAAAATTGAAGTTTAACAGTCTAAATTGAAGAATCAATCAATGAATTAAAAAATTTTCAAAATTATATCATTTAAAGCAACTTTATGCCAGAAACATTAAAAATTGAACGACTACATTTTTTTTTAGAAACTGAACACTTCTTAAATTCAAAATTAAATTATTTATATTTTAGATGGTTAAAAAATCCTAAAAATTCTTCCAAATCTTATTCCAAATTCTTGAAACATCTCCATGTTGTCTACATTTTTTTCAAATTATTTCAGAACTTTTAAACATCCTTTAAAATGAATCCAATTTTTCTATTTTTTTTTAATTCTGCCAAATTAAACAAATTTTCTTCAAATCTTCCACATTCATTTTTTGATAATTTTGTAAATCTTTCTAAATCTTTTTGAATAATCACTGAAAATTATTTATTTACACAGAAATTTTATTACTAATAGCCAGATTTTGTAGGTACACGTAGACACTTTGTTTAAATTATTTGAAATCATTACAAATTTTAAATTGAATTTCAATTTTTTCAAAACTTCTAAATATTTCAACTTCCTTGATCTTAAATAAACAGTCATATATTTCTAAATATTATTAAATAATATTAAATATTTAAATAATATTTTAGACTAAAATAATATGTGAAATTTTAATAAAAGCTTTCAATTATGAATATATTATTTTGAAGTTATTTTTAAATTAAAAATAGTTGATAAAGTTTCAATCGGGCATTTACATTTCCTTGACTATTAAGACTTTTAAATTGAAATAGTTTCCATAATTTTTAACGTTAGAAACTGGAAATTCTGATTTCGAATAGTCTTGTAAAATTAATTATTATTTACTTTTTAAATCTTAAAGATCAATTCAATTTTTAAAATCATTATTAATTTATATTCACAGTTGATCAACTAAAAAAGTTTTATATCTCAAATCTTCGATATCAAACCCTTCTAATTTTTAATGGCATTTTAAAATTCTTTAAAATAAAATGTATACCTAACAATTAAAATCTACAATTAAAAATTTGTTAAAGTGAAAGATTTTTCTCTATAAATTTTTCAAATTTCCAGTCGAAAAATAAATTGACTGTTTTTTGAAAATCACAATAAATAGAACAATAATTGTTGTTTTCTTTTGTTTTTTTTTTTAGAAAAAATATTTCTTAAAAATTTTTTTTTTCTACGATAAAGACTTATTTTTTAGTATCCAATAAATACTTTAAACTCTACAACAAAAATCATTAAAACACTTACATGCAAAAATTAACATGTACCTTCAAAATTATACCTATTCTTTCTAGTTCGGGTTTTTGTCACCAGGTGGTGTATCGCAGTTTACGCATTCCCAATAGAAAATTGAATTTTTTCGTTAACTTTTCGGTTAAAAATGCAACTATTTTTTTTAAAGTTTGTCTTTTTTTATTTTAAAGTTGACCTGTATTAGCAGAAATTAAATCTTTTTTTGATAGAAATGCAACTGTTTGGTTAGAAATTAAGCTATTATACTATTTTCTTGAAAACTTAATTATTTCGTCGAAAATTTACTTTTTGGTTAAAATTTATATTTTGGTGTTGAAAAATAAATTGAAATATTTTCTGGATAAAAGTTCCACTTATAATTTTTTTTTTATTACAAATTCATCTGTTTTAGTACAAAATTGATCTTTTGTGGATAAAAATTAAACCATTTGGTAAAGAGTTTAACTATTTTCTTAAAAATTCATCCTTTTTGGTTAAAAAAATTCGTCTTTCTGGATTGAAAATTCAATTTTTTTTCGTAGAGACTTATTTTTTTGTTACAAAAATTCAATTTTGGTTGTTACTGTGTTAACCGGAATCTTTTTTGGATGAAAAATCATTTTTTTTGTAATCAAAAATTCTTCTGCTTTAAAATAAATTTCATATTTTTTGATAAAAATGCAACTATTTGCTAGCGAATTCAACAATTTTTTTTTAAAATCCTACTTTATGGTTAAAAATTCGTCTTTTTGGATTAAAAAATTTCATTTTTCTGGTAGAAAATTATTTCTTGTTAAAAAATTCATAATTTGATCGTGAAAATTCGACTAAATTTGTTTTCAACAGAAAATTCAACTATTTTTTTGAAAATTTTTCTTTTCAATTCACAACTTCATCTGTTACAGAAGAAATTTCATTTTTTGTATGAAAATGCAACTTTTTGGTGAAAAAAATCATTCTTCTTTGCTTGATAATTCAACTAATTTGTTTAAAACATTTGGGTGAATCGCTTTGTTAAGAAATCACTTTTTTTGTATATATATGATTTATATTTTAAGTTGAAAAGTTATCTCTTTGGTTGAAATTTAACCGTTTAGTGGAAAATACATATTTTGTTGTTGCTTAGAATTAATTTTTTAAGAGAAAATGTAACTTTTCCATTTTTTAAGATTCATATTTTTTTGTTAAAATTCGTGTCTATTTTTGTAAAAAAAAATATATATTTTAGTTTGAAATTTCCTTTTTTTTTGCGAAAAAATGCATCAGTTTCGTGGAAAAGTAATTTTGTATTGAGCAGTCATATTTTTTGTCTGAAAATCAAATTTATATAAAGAAAAATAGTCTTCTCGTTTGAAGGTTCAATAATTTAGATTAACTTTTATTTATTTTTTGAGTGAAAAGTCTTTATTTGTTGGAAATTCGTCTTTTTGGTTTTAAAATTCTTTTCTTTTCTTGTATAAATTTCGTTCTTTTTTTATTAAAACATAAACTATGACACTTTTCCATTGGCAATTTGTCATTTTTGGTTGAATTGTTAACTATTATGTTAAAAATTGCAGTATTTTATTAAAGAGTTGAATGATAATGAAACAAAAAATGAAATTTTTCAATAAAATCGATGATTTTTGTGCCAGAAAATACGAATTTTCAACAAAACACATAAATTTCTAAACAAATATAATTGCATTTTCAAACCAAAAAGACGAATTTTCAAAAAAGATTAATTTATAACCTAATAGTTAAATTTTAAATGAGATATTAATTTTTCACCGGGAAGATTAGTTTTCTACAAAAAGAAAAAAAGGATTTGTAACCAAATTAATTAATTTTCAACGTAACTGTTGATTTTTGAAACAAAGAAGATAACTTTTCTACAAAAGAGTTAATATTTCATCAAATAGTTTAAGTTTCTACAAAACAGTTGAATTTTCGACCCAAAAAGATGAATTATCAAACAAGAAAAATTTAATTTAATATAAAAAATAGTTAAATTCTAAAAAAAGACGCATTTTTAATAAAATATTGAATCCAAAGCGAAAGCAGATTAATTATCAATTAAAAGAGTTAGACTTTTAACCAAAAATGATGAATTTAAACAATATAAATGAATTTTTTAGCATACAGTTGAACTTTTAAACAAGAGGGATTCTTTAGATAAGAGAGAAAAAAAATTTAATTTAAAGAAGATAGATTTTCATTTGAAAAAAATGAATGTTTAACTAAATGTTGATATTTTAAATCAAAGGGGTGATTTTGTAATTAAAATGAATAATATTTTTAATAAATAAAATTATTTTTATAGTTATTATTTAAGTGAATTTTTAACCAGAATTCTTCATTTTGTAAGATATTCTATTTGGCTTTGTAGATTTCATTATTTTGTTAAAAAATCATTTTGTTTGTGATTAAACTAAAATCTCTTTGCTTGGTTTAAAATTATTTTCTTTTTGTTGCGCTTTAAACCATTTTATTGAAAATTCTTCATTATTAATTAATGCAATGGTTTTGTTAAAAACTCGTACTTTCGGGTTCAAAATCCAACAATTTTGATAGAAAAATTGAAGTATTTGGTTGAATATTAACTCTTCTTGGTGAAAATTAACATTTTCAGGTTGGAAACTCGTTTTTTGATTTGACAATTCAAAAATTTTATTGTGAAATTGAACTATTTGGTTAAAAAATTAATTTTTTTTTTTAAATGAAAATTCGTCTTTTTTTATTTTGAGAATTCAACAATTTGGTAGAAAAATCTTTTTTTTTTGGTTCAGCTTTAAACCATTTTATTAAAAATTCGTCGTTTTTATTTAACTCAATTATTTGGTCGCAAATTCAACTATTTGTTTGAAAATTAACTGTTTTTGGTGGAAATTAACATTTTCAAATTTAAAATTCAACTTTTTATTTGAAAATTCAACAATTTGGTTGAAAATTAACTTTTTTGGTGAAAATTAACATTTTCAGGTTGAAAATTCGTTTTTTGATTTGAAAATTCAACAATTTTGTTGAAAATGAACTTTTTTTAAATCAAAATTCACATTTTTAGTTAAAATTCGACTTTTTGGCTTGAAAATGAAAGAACTTGGCATAAATTTCTTTTTTTTTCTTGTTTAAATCTAATAATTTGGTTGAAAATTCATCTTTATAGGTGGAACATTTAACTAATTAAAAAAAAATTTTGTTATTAAAAATTCATCGGTTTTTGTGTAGAGAAATTCTTGGTTGAAAATACAACTTTCCCTTTAAAAAATGATCTTTTGGGCTTGAAGATTCAACTGTTAGATCAAAAATGCAACTGTTTTTGGTTGAATGTCATTCTTTTTTTTCAAAATTCAACTATTTGGTTGAAAAATTATCTTTTTAGGTCGCATATTTAACTGTTTGGTTGAAAATTCAATTATTTTGATGAAAATTTAATTTTATTGATAAAAATTCCTCTTTCTGATTTGTAAGTTCATCTTTTTTTTATTAAAACTTCATCTGTTTTTGTAAAAAATTTCTCGGATAAAAATTCATCTTTCTTGGTTGAAAATTCAACTTTCTTGAAGAAAAAAATCATCTTTTAGGCTTGAAAATTCAACTATTTGATTATGCAAATGTTTGTGATTTAATTAAATTCTTTTTTGTTTAAAAATTTAAGTATTTGGTTTGAAAATTGATCCTTTTAGGTCGAATATTGAACTATTTGGTTGAAAATTCAATTATTTTGATGAAAATTGGTTAAAACTTCAAATATCTTGAAAAAGATGTTTTAAAATTCATCAATTTTAGGATTAAAAATTCATATTTTTTGTTCGTAAATTCCACTGATTTGTTGTTAACTCAACTATTTGGTTAAAAAGTAATATTTGTTGTTTGGTAAATTCAACTGATTTGTTGAAAATTCGTCGTTTTGCATTGAAACTTAATCTCTTTGGCATAAAAATTAATCTTTTTTTGTAAAAAAGTTCTTGATTGAAAATTCAAATATCTTTGAAAAAAATTCATCTTTTGGGCTTGAAGATTCAACTATTTTATTAAAAATTCGAATGTATGTTGTTTGAAAATTCAATTATTTCGATGAAAATTTATTTTTTGGAATAAAAATTCATCTTATTTCGTAGAAAAGTTCTTGGTTTAAAAATTCTAGTATTGTGTAAAAAAAAAACTGATCTTTTGAGCTTAAAAAATAAAATATTTGATTAAAAATGCAAATGTTTGTGATTGAATGAAATTATTTTTTTGTTTGAAAACTCAAGTATTTTGATGAAGATTTAATTATTTCGCTGAAAATTTAACTCTTTTATGAAAGAGTCATCTTTTTTGTTCATAAATTCAACAAATTTCTTGAAAATTCATCTACGTGGATTGAAGATTCGTCTTGGTTAAAAATTCAGATGTTTTGAAAAAAATTCGTTTTTTGGACTTGAAGATTCAACTATTTTATCAAAAATGCAACCATTTGTCGAATGTTTAATTATTTAATTAATAATTCAACTATATTCTTTAAAAAACGCGTCTTTTGGGATGCATATCCAATTAAATCATCGTTGTAATTCTCGTTTAAAGCAATCGGAGCGATCTATTTTCATTAAATCAAAAGTATGGCCTGATTGAATGAACCACGCGCGCTCAGTGGAAGATATTCGGTGTCCAAACAAACCCAGCCCCCCCCCCCCCACCACATCCCCGCCAGCCTCTCTTCTCCCTTGATAACGAAATCATCCCTATTCTCTCGGATAACCACTTAGTGATTAGAGTGCAGCAAGTTCGGCATTTGAAAATCGCATTAAATGCAAAAATTGCTTCTTCAATCTCAGGACAGGAGAATGGATATCAGTTTTAATTAAAAGGATAGAGTCCGCCTGAATTCCACGCAGTCAATTTTTTTTTTTTTTTTCTAGAAAAATTCACTACAGTTGCCTTTTTTTAAGCAAAATGCCACTTTAGTCACTTTAATTCATCTCATTTTAGAGTTTATCTGAAGGAAAAAAAAACATGACAATTCACATTCTTTCTTCTATTTTCAAGAAAATTATTTTCTTTATTTTTAGTTGATAATTCTGCTTTCTTGGTTGAAAATTTATCTTTTCGGAATTAAAAGTAGAATATTTTCTAAAACATTCGACTTTTTAGCTTGAAAATTAATCTCTTTTGGTAGACAGTTAAACATTTTTTTTTTTACTTGAAAATTCTTTTAGTTAAAAATGCAAGTGTTTGATTGCCAATTAGTAATCGATGGTGGTTGATAATTCAACTATTTTCTGAAAAATTAATTTTTTGATTGTAGATTCGTAATTTTAGTTCTATATTCATCTCTTTGGTGGAAAAATAAACTCATTTACTGGAATTTTTTGTTGTAACTGCAAATTAATACTTCTTAATTGAAAATTTAACTTCCATTTTTTATTGAAAATTTAGATTTTTTTTTAGTTGAAACTTTAAATATTTGGTTGAAAATTCGTCCTTTTCGGTCAAAAATGAACTTTTTTTAAACATAAATCTCTTTTCTGGTAAAGATTTTATTTATTTTATTTTATTGTTAAAATTTATAATCTGTTTTCATTTAGGATTTAAATATTTGGTTAAAAATTGATTTTTTGTATTGAAGATTTATAATTGTAGTTGGAAATTTATCTTTTTTGTTGAAAAATGAAGTAGTTTTTTGCAAATTCGTTTATTTTAATTGAAAATTAATTTTTCTAATGTATTTAAATATCTATTCAAATTTTTTTTCTAGTATAAACTTTAAGTATTTGATTAATAATTCACGTATTTTGTTAATTCGTATTTTTTTCGGTAGAAGATTAATATTTTTGATTGAAAATTCTTTTTGTTGTTGTAAAGATTAGTCTTTTTGGTTGAGACTTCAACTATTTGGTTGAAAGTTCGACTTTTATGGCCGAAAATTAACTTTTTTGTTAAATATTCATCTCTTTTCGGGTAAAGATTTTTTTTTATTTTTATATGAATGCACATTTTTACCTAATAATGATAATTTCTTTTGTTTCCTGTCTGAAGATTTATAATTTTAGTTGAAAAATTTATCTCTTTTTTTTAAAAATAAACTAGTTTATTGAAATTTCGTTTTTTTTTAAATTGCAAATCAATTTTGAGTTGAAAATTGGCCTTTTATCGTCAAACATGAATTTTTTTGTTCAACATTTATCTCTTTTCGGGTAAAGATTTTTTTTATATGAATGCAAATGTTTGCTTAAAAATTATAATTTTTTCATTTTCCTGATTGTAAGATTCATAATTTTAGTTGAAAAATTCATCTCTTTTTTTTTTTTAAATCAACTAGTTTATTGAAATTTTGTTTTTCTTTTTAATTGAAAATTAATTTTCTTGACTGAAAATTTAAGTATTTAATTTTTATTGCAAATTTATCTGTTATTTGTAAAAAATTAACTATTTGATTGACAATTCTCGTATGTTTTTAAAAATTTCTCTTTTTCTTGTAGAAAATTAACCTTTTTGATTGAAAATTCCTCTTTTTGGATAAAGATTAATCACTTGCAAATATTTTCTTTTCTTTGATCAAAAATGCAAAAGTTTGCTTAAAAATTATAATCTGTTTTCATGAAGGATCAAACTATTTTGTTAATATTTAATTTCTTGGGAGTAAAGAATAATCACTTCATTTGGAAATTCATCTCTTTGGTTGATAAATTAACCATTTTTTTTAATTCGTTTTTTTATTCTGTTGAAAATGAATTTTTTAACTTAAAATTTAACTATTTCATTTTTTATTAAAAATGTATCTTTTTCAGGTAAGAACTTTAATGATTGAGTTGAAAATTCATGTATTTTGTTGAAAATTTGTCATTTTTGGTCGAAAATGTACTTTTTTTTGTTGGAAAATTAATCTCTTTCATGTTAAAGGTTTTTTTAAAGAATGCAAATGTGTGTTTAAAAATTGTAATCTGTTTTCATTTTTTTTAAATTGATTTTTTTTTTATTTTTTAACTGAAAATTTAACAATTTTATTTTTTTTTGTGTTGGAAATTTGTCGTTTCCTTTAGAAAATTCATCTCTCGTTGAAAATTCGTCTTTTTTATAGAAAACCTATAGATTTTATTGAAAAATCATCTCTTTTGGTAAAAATCTTATATTTCTTGGTAAAAATTCAACTGTTTAGTTGTAAATTAATAATAATTTTTTGTTGAGGATTCAATTATTTTGTCTTTTTCAGCTGAAATATGAACTATTACATTTTTCGTCGTCGAGAATTCATATTTTTGGTTGAAAGTTGAAATAATTTCTTAAAAACTAATTTTTTTGGTTGAAGATTCATCGTTTTAGTTAAAAATTCTTTTCATGTTTGTAATTAACGGTTTAAACTGAAAATAAAGAAGATTTAACTATTATATATTTTAGTTGAAAATTGATCTTTTTGTTGGTAGAAAATTAATCTCTTCTATTGAAAATTCATCTTTTTGGATAAAGTTGCAATAATGTTTAGTTGAAAATTTGTGTTTTTTAGTGGAAAATTAATCTTCTTAGTTGAAAATTATATTTGTTGTTGAGAGTTCATCTTTTTTGGTGAAATTAGAATATTTTTACTTCAAATCCTAAGAATTGAAAGCCTTTCTATTGCCTTTAATATAGTACCTAGATTAATTTTAATTAAAAAAAAAAAGCTTTTCCCTATTCCTCTGTTTTCGTGAGAATTATTGTAGATTATAATATTTTATTAAAAATATTTTTCAAAAATTACCAATATAAAAATAAAAAATACAATCTGGGTGTCGAAAGGAGTTTAGAAATAATCTTTTATTGATTGTAATACTAAATATATAAGATAGTTAAAGGAAAGTAAAAAAAAATGCAATAAATTTTTTTGTTCTTTTATTAATTCCTCAAGGTATTTTAATTGCAGACTAGAGGGAAAGAATGCCCTTTCGATATCAACAAATACCACCAGTTCGAGTTCAACGACAATTTCAACGACCGAGTGCAAGGAAAAGAAGAAAAGTGTAAGTGCAACCGGAAGTGGAGCAAGCAGTGGCAGAACGAAAGACAAGAAGAAGGACAATCACGCAGTTTCGGTGGAAACAAGTGACGAGGAAGCTCAACCCATGGATACCCTTGGTAAGTCCTAAAATTAAAAACAAATATTTATAAACAAAAAACCAAAAAAAAAAAAATAAATAAATAAAAAAAAAATAATTGGGTCATCCACTAAAATAGTTTTATTTTTCAAATATCAAACTATTTACTCTAAAATCCTCTTGTAAGGTAGAGTAATTTTCCTATAATTCAGTTTAATTCAGTTAATTTGGAGTAATTTGCATAGGTAATTCAAATAGTTTTCAACTATTTTCTTGATTTTTTTAACAAATTTAATTATTCAATTTTTGGTTGAAAATTGATCTTAGTTGAAAATGAATTTTTTTCTTGTTTTAATTCGTTTTTTTTCTTTGTAGAAAGTTCAATCTTTTTATATTGAAAATAAAAGTTTTTCATTGACAATTTAACTTTTTGGTGAAAAATTAATCTACTTAGTACACCATTGAAGGTTTTTTAAAAAAAGTCATTTTTTTTTGCTTCACAATTCATTTTTAACTGACCATTTCTAGTTTAAAATGCATCTTTTTTTTTCGTTGAAGATTCATTTCTTGGTTAAAAATTAAACTGTTTTCTGATTTTTTTATTTTATTTGCAAACGTTTTGTTTGAAAATTGAAACAAAAAAAAAAGTTCTTTGTTCAAAATTGAATTCTTCTGTTGAAAATTGTTTTTTTTTTAACCGGAATTTTAAATTTTCTTATTCCAAATTTATTAATTTTAGTTGAAAATGTATGTATTCGGTTATCAATTTATCTATTTTGATAAAAATTTGTCTTTTTGGTAAAAAAAAAATTAATCTTCTTGTTTGATAACTTATATTTTGGTTAAAATCGCGCTTTTTTCTTGTTGAAAATAATTTCTTAGGCTGAAAATGGAACTCTCAAATTTCTAGTTAAAAATTAATCTTTTTAGTTGAAAATTCATGGATTTCATTAAAAATTAAAAATTTTTTATAGAAAACTTTTGGTAGAAAATTCGTGGTTGAAAATGAACTTTTCTGTGGAAAATTGATATTTTCAATTTGAAAATTTATCTATTTAGTTGCAAATTAACATTTTGAATGAAAATTTGCCTTTTTGGTTCGAAAATTCCACTGTTTGTTTGAAAATAGACTATTTTGTTGAAAATTCGTCTTTTTTATAGAAAATTCATTTTCTTTTTGATTAAATAAAATTTTGTTTAAATCCTTATTATCTTTTGGGTTGAAAATTTATATGGTTTGTTGAGAATTCATCTCTTTTGCCTGACAACTAAACTATTTGGTTAAAAATTGAGTTTTGGTAGAAAATCATGTTGGTTGAAAATTGAATAATTTGGTTAAAAATTCATTTATTTGGTTAAAAATTCATCTTTCTTGATAGGAAATTGCACTACTTGGTTGCAAATTAACATAGTAAATACAAATTTGTCTCCTTGGTTAGTAAATTCAACAATTTGGTTTAAATTTTCTCTCTTTCTTGGCAAGACAAATTTTTCTTGGTTGAAAATTTAAACTATTTGTTTGAAAATTCGTCTTTTTTGGTAGAAAATTGATTTTCATTTTGATTAAATTAAATTTTTTTTTAAATTTAAACCTTTTTTTTTTAATTCGCCTATTTTTAGTTAAAAACTCTATATTTGGGTAGAAAGTTCAACTATTTGGTACAAAATTAAATTTTTTGGGGGAAAATCGTACTTCCGGGCTTAAAGTTTATCTATTTGATTGAAAATGAATTTTTTTTTGAAAATTTATATTTTCGGGTTGAAAATTTATCGATTTTGTTGAAAATTAATTTCTTTTGCTTGACAGTTAAACGATTTGGTTAAAATTTGAATTTTGGTAGAAAATCATGTTGGTTCAAAAATTGAATTATTTGGTTGAAAATTGATATATTTGGTTAAAAATTCATCTCTCTTGATGGAAAATGGTACTATTTGGTTGAAAATTAACATTTTTAATGAATATTTGTCTTTTTGGCTCGAAGATTCAACAATTTGGTTTAAATTTCCTTTCTTTCTTGACAAGACAAATTTTTTATGTTTGTAAATTCAACTCGTTCGTTGGAAATTTGTCACTTTTGGTAGAAATATAATTTTTTTTGGGTCTAATGCAACATTTTGTTTGAAAATTCGTCTTTTTTGGAAGAAAATTAATTTTCTTTTGGATTAAATTAAATTTTTTTTTAATTTAAAACTGTTTTGGTTGAATTTTCAACTTTGTGAGTACAAAGTCAACTTTTTTTCTGTTGAAAATTCACCTTTTCTTAGTAAAAATTCTACGTATTATTAGAAAATTCAACTATTCGGTAGAAAATGAATTTTTTTGTGGAAAATTTATAGCGGAAAAATTTAAAAATTTGGTTTAAATTTTCTTTCTTTCTTGACAAGAGAAATATGTTTTGGTTGAAAATTCAACTCGTTCATTGGAAATTTGTTTCTTTTGGTAGAAATATAATTTTTTTGGGTCTAATGCAACATTTTCTTTGAAAATTCAACTATTTTGGGAGGAAATTCAACTGTTTATTTGAAAAAGAATTATTTTGTTGAAAATTCATCTTTTTTTGGTACAAAATTCAACTATTCGGTAGAAAATAAACTTTTTTGTGGAACATTCGTCATTTTGGACTTAAAGTTTATGTATTTTGTAAAAAATTAGTCTTTTTTTGTCTTGAAATTTCAATAGTTTCGTATAAAATAGAAACTATTTGGTTAAAAATTTGATTATTTGGAGAAAATTCATCTTTTTTGCTTGGCAGTTAAAAGGTTTGGTGAAAACTTGACTTTTGGTAGAAAATAAGTTTTTTTGAAAATTGAGGTATTTGGTTGAAAATTCAACTATTTTAGTAGGCAATTCAACTTTTTGGTTGAAAATGAACTATTTTGTTGAAAAATCGTCTTTCTCGGTAGAAAATTTAACTTCTTTTTGATTGAATTAAACTTTTTTTTTAAATTCAATTCTTTTTTGTTTGAATGTTCAAGTATGTGGGTGCAATCTCAACTATTTTGTTGAAAATTCGTCTTTTTTTAAGTTAAAAATTCCTCTATTTTTATTTTTAAAAAATTCAACTATTCGGTAGTTTTTTTGTGGAAAATTAATATTCTCGGGCTGAAAGTTTATCTATTTTGTCGAAAATTGAAGTTTCTCAAAGTTTTGTAGAAAATTCAACTGTTTTTATAGAAATTCGACTATTTTGTTGAAAATGCCATATAGTTCGACCTGTTTCATATTGAATTCAATACGGTGCCTACATTAATTTTGTGAAAAGAAATTTATTTTCCTATTATTCCCTTAGTTTTGTGAAAGATCACTCTACTTTCCCTTTTTTTGCGATCATTTTGTGCTGTGAAGTCTGCAATATTATAAATGAATCAAAAGAGCGGATTACTAAATCAATTTATTTTAAATTAAGTGTTGAGATTATTTTTCACACTTGAAATTTTCTCTATTTCTTAGACTAATTGTTTTTCGCCCGAATCACCAGGTTCGTTCACTTGATTCACTTGATTCACTTGATTCACTTGATTCACTTGATTGATTTGATTAATCTCGTTGATTTCCTCCTGGCTTAAATTTTCCCTCGAGTCGTCTTCCGAATTTGAATGGCACAATTTCCGGTGCTTGTGAACAAAATAGTAGCTGGGAAATTTACTGCCGCAGATCTTGCAGGGATAATACTGGACGTTTAGGTCTAAAAGTCGGACCTCCCGTCGACGTTTATCCTGTTGGCGTTGAAGATTTCTGCTAGATTCGGCTTCGGTTGGAAGGAGATGCCTTCTCGCGTGTTTCCGGTAGCAGTATTGCGATTTGAAGGTGTGCTGGCAGTAGCCGCAGGTGTAATTTCCGGAAACTCCGCAGTCGACGCCTCCTGATGGCTCAGCCACGTCCTCTGGTCTTCCGTTTTCGTCATTTTCACCTGGACAAATTATTCCAATTTTACAATTTCACTTTTTGTTTTTGTTTCCTAACTCGAGGCTTTTTTAAGTTTAACACACCGCAAGTCTCAGATTTTTAGATTGTATCGAGCTGTAAAATTTCTAAAAATAATTCCAATTTTCAAATTGATTTCATATCCGGATCTCTTAAATTTTTCAGCCTTTTAAATTTGAATTCTATTTGGTTTAAACTTGAATTATTACCATGGAAAATTCAATTGTTTAGTCAAGAATTACATTTTTTTGTTGAAAATTCATATTTTAGGGAAAAAATTCAACTGTTTTGAAGAAAATTGATCTTTTTGGCTTGAAAATTCAATAATTTGGTTGACATTTTTTTTCTTTGTTGGTTAAAAATTCAGCCCTTTTGTTGAAAATTCATCTTCTTACAACTCCTTTATTTATTTCTTGGAATATTTATCTCTTTTAGATTAAAAAAATTTAATTTCAACGGCTTTTCCAAAATTTATATCTCTTTTGATATAAATTTAAAGGTTTTGTTTCAATTTCGTCTTTTTAGGTTGAAAATTGAACTAATTGGTTGAAAATTAATTTTTTTTAACGAAAATTCCTATTTTTTGACTTGAAAGTTCAACAATTTGATAGAAAATTCGATTATTTGGTTGGAATTGGAACTTTTTTGTTGAAATTAATATTTTTAGCGTGAAAATTCAATAATTTAGTTAAAATTTGTTTCCTTTACTTGCCCAAAATTTAACTTTTTTCGTGAAAAATTTGTCCTTTTTGTTTAAAGATACATTTCTTTTGTATTTCAATGATTAATTTTTTAAATCTTGTTCATAATTTAAACCTTTTTAGGTATAAATCTAATTTTTTTAGTAGAAAGTCAATCTTTTCGATGGAAAATTAATCTGGTTCGGTTCAAGGTTGAACTATTTTGTTAAAAATTCATATTTTTGGCTCAAAGTTGAACTGATTTTTCAATAAATTACTTATTTAGTTGAAAATTATTTTTTTTCAACTGAAAATGTAACTATTCCATTTTTGGTGGAAAATTGATCGTTTTTCGTTGAAAATTCAATTATTTTGGTAGGATATTCAACTATTTGGTTGAAAATGACCTCTTTTTGGTGAAAATGGACATTTTTAGGTTGGAAGTTCATTTTTTGATATGAAAATTCAAAAATTTGGTATGAAATTAAACTATTTGGTGGAAAATCAACTTTTTTAAATAAAAATTCGCCCTTTTGGCTTGCAAATTCAACAATTTGGTAGAAATCTCATATTTTTTGTGAAATGCAACTATTTGGTTGATAATTAACCTTTTTTGGTTGTGGTTTAAACCATTTTATAGAAAAATCGTCGTTTTTATTTAATTCAATTGTTTTGTTGGAAATTAATCAAATTGGTTAAAAATTAACTCTTTTTGGTGAAAATTCAACAATTTGGTTGAAAATTAACTTTTTTTAAAATGAAAATGCACATTTTTTAGTTGAAATTTCGACTTTTTGGCTTGAAAATGTAGGAGTAAGATTTTTTCTTAATGTGTTTCTGCTCATGTTCGTTTAAATTTTTTAATTTGAAATGATTACTATATTTAAATCTTTTAAAAAGTAAAAATCCTAACTCTCTGAAATTGAAATACGTTGAATCTTTAGAAGTTTAAAAACTTGAAAGCTTTAATAATTAAATGATTTATTTATTCAAGTTAAACTTAAAAGTCCACTCTCTCAATTTTATGTACCACATTAAATCCAACCTTCTTGTTTTTAATTAATTTTAATTTTATTTGCCTAAGTTCAGTATCGTTTAATTAAAATTAATTGAAATTCGTCTCACCTGAAGTGTTGTCTTCACTCTCGACGCAACTTCTAGAACGAATTACAGTTCCGGAAGAAGGGGCTGCTGAATAATTTTCATTTAAAACTCTGTGAAATCTCACTGGCCCGTCGCAACAAGCAACATCATAAATGACACTTCCTCCTGATTCATTCCCTCTGTCAGTATTTGATCTGAAAACAATTTTTACCAATGAAAATTAATCATTTGAAATTTTTTAAATAAATAATAATTAATTAATTTCACCTTAAACGTTGTCTGTGGTGTCGAAAACTTTGACCCACATCTGTTACCGAAATTTTCTCACTGCTTTCGGAAATTGTGGGACTTCTGGTTAGACGAGGTCGGGGAATTTTTTGCTGAATTTGAGAGTCTCCTGAATTTCGAAAATGTGAGGATGATTCCTGCACCTGGGAAATTATTGGCGTGAGAGATCGTGATCGGGATCTCAACGGACGAGAAGTTGAGGATTTTGGAGAAACTGATCTTTCCCTAGTGCTGAAAAAATAATAATTTTATTCAAATTGAGAATTTTTAATTTCAATTTCAAATTTTAAATTGTTCATAATTTAGAGTTTTGCATTTAAAACGATTGAAATGCAATTTTTCTAGATTTCAAAATTTCCATGTTTATTAGCTTTATAAATTTATAAATCTTGAATTTGTAAATGATTTCAAATCGTGAAAGAGAATTATTCTAGATCAGGAAACCTTCAAATTTATTCTTTCCAAATTCTACTCAATTTTAATTGAGAATTTTGGCAATTTACTCATAAACTCTTCAAATCTCTAAAGAAAAATGATCAACATTAAGTATTTAGTTTAAAATTAAATTTGGAAATATTTAAAAAGAAAATTATTTCTAAAGGAAAATTCATCTTTCCTGGCTTATAATTAACATTCTTGTTCAACATTTTACTGTGTTCAAAGAAATTCGATCAGTTGGTTAAATATTTCACTATTTGGTTGGAACTTCATTTTTTTATTGGAAAATAATTTTTTTTTAATTCAGCTTTTTAGGTTGAAAATTTATTTGTCTTTCGAGAATTTTGTATTTTTTGGAAAATTTGACCATTTGGTTGAAAATTCACCTATTTGTTGAAAAATTAATTTTTTTTTTAATTAAACTTTTCTGGTTAAAAATGATATTATTTATTGACAATCTATATCTTTTCGAGTTTAAAAATTCAACTATTTTGGTAGAAAATTAAGTTTTTTCTTGAAAATTCATATTTTCGACTTAAAAATTCAATCATTTTGTAGAAAATTAATTTTTTTTTTTTTGAAAATTGATATATTTCAGCTTGAAAATTCACCTTTTTGGTTGAAAATTTAAACATTTTGTTGAAAATTTACATTTTTCCTTGATTAAGAAATTAATTAAAGTACTGTATTATTGGTTTAGAAAGTGTCTTTTTTAGTTGAAAGTTCGACTATTTGGTTGAAAATTAATCTAGTTTAGTGGAAAATTATATATTTTTTTGCTAGAAAATTAATCTCCTTGGTTAAAAATTAATTTTATCAACTAAAAATTTAACTATTTCACTTTCTTAATGTTTCTTTTTTAGTTAAAAATTCAAGTATTTGGTTGAAAATGCATGTAGGTATTTTGTTGATAATTTATCTTTTTTAATTTTTCATCTTTTTAATTCATCAATTAATATTCTTGGTTACAAAATCAACTTTTTGTTTTAAACTTTAACTCTTTGGTTGACAATTTAACAATTTTCTTAAACATATTTCTTGTTTTTGTGTAAAATTAATTTTCTTGACTGACAATTTAACTATTCCATTTACGGTTTAAAATTAATCTTTTCTGGTTGAAAATTGATGTATTTTGTTAAAAATGTATTCTTTTTGATTACAAATAAAACCGCTTGATAAAAAATTTAACGTTCTTATTTAAATTTCTTTTTTTCTTTCTTTATATTTAAGATTCATAGCTTTAGTTACAAATTTATCTCGTTAGATATTTCAACTACTTGGTTAAAAGTTGTACTCCTTTGTTAAAAATTAATTTTTGTTGTTAAAAATTAATTTTTGTTATTGAAGATTCATAATTTTAGTTAAAAATCTATCTCTTTTGTTTGCAAATTCAACTCTTCTGTTGAAAATACAATCCTTAGAAAATTAAAAAAAAAAAATCATATTGAATTCAAAATAGTACCCACATCAATTTGTTTAAAAATAATGAATTCCCCCAATAGTGGCCTATTTTCTGGAAAAAAATCCTCCTATTTCCCCACTCAAGAGAATTTCCGGCTCTGAATGCTCTGATGTAAAAAAAAAAAATGATTCCAGTGGGAATAAAAGTTCGAAAATATGGTAAATGTAAAAAAAAATTGATTTATATTGATCGAACCTGTAGGGAATTGAAGATCCGGGATTCTGAAGAATTGGTGGAATAATAGGTGGCAAATGCAAAGAAGGCAATCGGGGAAGAATGGGCCCAGAACTGTATAAACTAGTTTGTGGCCAGCAAAAAGGCGGTCCAACTAGTCTATTTGGCACTGGTCTTAACACATTTCCGGTACCAGTTTGTTGAACCGGAATTGCAGGTGGTGCTCGGAGTCTCAATAAAGCCGCTCTACATTGTTCCAGAGCTCCCGGCATGTGCAGCAAATGCGTTGCAAGTAAAACACTATAAATGTTGTCCAAAGTCACTTCCAAGTGGCCCGTGTACATGTAATTCAGCAAAGGTGCAAAAGCCTCTCCACCTGGAATTTTTCCCCCGTAAAAAACATCCAAAACTTGTTCCAAAATCGAGGCAGTACATTTTTTTCTGACTTGGAATTTGTTTAATTATTCGTTTTAATAGAAAAACTGATGAAATTTAGTTTAAAAAATGTATTGGATTCAAGTTAAATTGATCTGAATTTAGGAAAAGTTATGATTAATTTCTGATATTCGGATTTTGACTTTCTCGGATTGAAAATGTTCAATCTGAATTATTTTTCTGTTTCAAGAACTCGAAATAAAATCTGCACAAATTCGTATATTATTGATGTTGTTTCAGTTCGAAATTGTTCAATTTTTTAATGTTTAACTTTCGAACTTTGAATCATGGGACTGTGTGATCCAGTTTTTAATTCAGAAAGAAAATTATTTACCAACAGAGGAGACAGAAACGGAGGTAATAAGAGAATTTCTTTCTGACGAAGTCGAACTTCCGGAATTGGATAGTAAAGCTTTGAGGTATCCACTGTGAGCAGCCAAAATTCCACGATGGGCGACAAATTGATGCTCGCCATCGTTTCCAACTCGGATTAAAGTATCTGGAGGTGAAAGAGATTCCAGGGGGCAGGATTGTTCAGAGCCAAACCAGGCTCTATAAAAATTGTACATCTTCTCCAGATCGAAAATTCCTTTTGAATTTTAACCAGCAATCAACTCTTCCTGCTTCTCCATATCGTAGAGTTGAATTCCAAAATCTGATTCTATTTTAGTAATTTTAAAATGAAAACTAGAACCGATTTTTTAGAAATATTTTATAGCACAGTTGAAGATCCGAAGTCACTGAAACGTTTTTTGATTGACGATGATCAAAACGAGTGGATCACGGGGTTCGATTGAGTTTAAAGGTCGGAACGACAACTCATGTGGTTGTGATTTGAACGCCAGGAGTCGAGGTTAACTGGGGTAGTTTTACCATTGAGAGCCCCACTCCGATTTGTGCCACCCTTCCGAGAAGGGGGTGAGAAACGCCCCCAACGAAAGGAGATTGGCTCGACAACCCAACACGTGGTTTCGTCCTTCTACCTTTTAGTTTTTTTGATTTTATCGCAATATGGTCCGGGAGGATTCTCCCGACATGATCGAGCAATTAACTGAGGATAAGAGCACCAATTATTGCCACTCGACTCTAATTTCTTAGATTACACTTTTTATTTAGCATCCTTTGCCTCAATTCATTTCATTCCACAATAGAGATGTGCAGTCGTTTATTCGAAATAGAACAAAATTTAACTGTTCATCAAACCGGCTTGCTGATTTCCTTGGATTATTACCATTTTTTAAATCAAAATAACTACATTGTTTTTTGTTTTTTTTTTTGGTTAAAAAATAGATCCAAAAATCAAGTTGAATCTTCGAAATTCGACTAGTATGACTTTTGTATTAATTTTTTTTTAACAAAAAAAAGGAGTTATTTTGATTTAAAAATTTGCAATAACTTAGGGAAATAAAACCGGTTCGATGTACATTTATTAAATAACTGCATGTCTCTATTCCACAGGGTGGCCCTAGGTTAGGAAAAACCCTGAAAAGTTAGGGATTTTGAAAACAATCTTGCAAAAATCAAAGATAATAAATTTAAAATTTCGAAATTGTTTTATTTCGTTTTTTTATCGGAGGAAATAAAAAAATGGTCAGGGAAAAGTTAGGGAATTTTAAAAATAAAGTTTGCGATCATTATAATATTCAAGTTTGTAATTTATTTTTATTTAAAAAATATATTCAGGGTGGTCGTTGGACCGGTAAAATCTATCCAATCACTGGAAATATCGCAAATTTTATATCATATGATGATATAATGCAATTTAAAATAAGTATATTCATCTTTCTCTTCTTTGAGAAATTATTTACAAATTTAAAATCTTTTACTTTCAAAATGTTCCATTTTAGATCTTTATTTTTAAGCGTACGTTTTTTATTTTAAAGAATTTTTAAATGCAGTTTTGCAGGCTTAAACAATTGAAAATTAAAATACTTAGAAATTTGATTTTTTGTACAAAAAACCTTTTTAGTTTATTAAGTGTAAATATAAATTAATTAATTATTTTTGAAATCAAACTGTAATTTGTAGTTAAATGTGAACGTCCTATTAAGATTTTTATTAAAATTTCGAACGGAAAATGTAGATATTGAAATAAAATTGTAAAGTCTTTTAAGGATTTTGAAATGTTTTCAGATTTTTTCTTGGTTAACAGCTTTCAGCTAAAATACTGTGTTAAAATTGCATTTTGTGTTAGTTGAAAATCCGTTTTTTTTTGGTAAAAAATTAATATTTTTGGGATTAAAATTCAACTGTTTTGTAGAAAATTAATCTTTTGCGATCAAAGTGGAACTACTTTGTTAAAAAATTTCATTTGAAGTTGTAGATTTATCACTCTAGTTGAAAATTCATCTTGGTTGAAAATTTGATAATTTTATTTAAGATTGTTTTGTTTGTTGACATTTTTTCTTTTACTAAAAATTTAACTTTTTCTACATAGAAAATTATTTTTATAATTATTTTTTATTTCATTTCTGCTTGAAAATACAACTGTTTTTTTTTTAAGTCCCATCTTTTTCTTGGAAAATTCGACCATTTGATTGAAAATTTATCATAAAAATTAAAAATGCATAGTTTCCATACCGAGAATGTTACCCTCAGAATAGTAAATTTTTTGGTTCTACATTCGTAAACCTCCCAATTTAATTGATTCAAAATGTGACAATTCTTTACATTTAACTACTGTTACAAATGTTCATATTTACTTTAATTTTCGACACTGGAGTCTTTAAATTTATAATGAATAAAGAAACTTTATTTGGATATATGAAAAATTTCGCTTCTTTGATGGATTTTAAATCTTTTGTGACTTAAAAATACTTTCGTAAAATAGAAGCAATTTAAAAAAAAAATCAAAAGACATTTTCAAACTAAAAAATGCATAATTTTCAAATGGAGAATTTTATTCTCTCTCAGGGATTTCTGTTTACAAAACGAGGTTCATTAGCTATTTAAATGCGCTCAAGGGCATTTTGAGTACTCGGGATAAGTACCCAAGTTTAAAAGCATAAAAATGAAATTCGTTGGAAAATAAAATGTAAAAAGTGGAGTGCCTTTCGTGAAAAGAGTACCTCTCACAGATTCGTCTTTTGCCAGGTTTTCTCTTCCCTCTCTTCTATTCCTCTGATGTTTTTCATCAAATTAACTCGGCACTAGTGCTTCTTCCTTCTTCTCCATGGTATTTGCATAATATCATTTATAATTCACGTAACCTCGAATTCTGCTTTATTCCGTTAGCGTTACATCAAGTCTTCCTTTTTTCCCTTCAATCTCACCCAGCAAGAGAAATTGAGCGATACTCGTCCACTCTCGGTCTTAGCAAACAACGATACTTTCATCTCATACGGGAACATTCTTTCTATTTTTCATTTTCATTTGTCATTACCTTTTATTAATAATAATAACCTTCGAATTCATTCGTGTTGTACAAATTTCAAGCTCCTATGTTTAGATAAAAATGATTGAATTTTAAAAATCGTGATGCACAATTTGAAAATTAATTTTTTGTATTCACTTAGTTTCAGTATCATAATCTAAGAATGTTTTATTCTTAAGGGCATGTGATACTTACAGTTTTCCCGGCTTTTTTTCCACAAAAATGAAAATTTTTAAAAACTGAATTGGGAGATGCTATAAAATATCATAACGGACGTCCTCGGACTCTTTTTTGAGGTATAATAACAAAAAAATTTATTGTGCTAAATAACAATTTTATGCATATTAGTACTTTGAGGTTACGTCGTTTTTCATCTCTGCCTTACCGATAATCTGGAAATTATTTATGAAATAAACTTTTTTGATTGCCTGGAAACAAGGTTAGTTCCAGGAGATTAGTTACTATGTTTATTTGCAAGTCCAAAGTTTTCGGCCAAAAATATTGTGTAGTTTGGAAGTAACACACAGGAGAATTGTAACATACATAACCTCCAAATGTACACACGTTGTTAGCAGTATCAAAACTTTTTTTGAAAAAAAAAAACACAAATAAAGTGTGCGGGGACATCCGTTAGCATGTTCGCTATCATTTCCCAAATTTTTAAGACAAAATATTGATTATTCTAGAAAAAAAGCCGTCGGAACCTAAAACTGGTAAAATCGATACTAATTCCTAAGCGCTATGCAAATTAATCAGATTTTTCGAAATTGAAACTTTTTTGAATTAAACCGAAAAAAATTGTGTGGGGACGTCTGTTAGCATGGTCGCTATCATGTCCCAAATTTTTAAGACAAAATATTGATAAAGAAAAAAAGCCGTCGGAACCTAAAACTGGTAAAATCGACAATTTTCTAAGTATCACATGCCCTTAAAACTAAGTTTGGAATTGTTTAATGGAATCAGGAAAATAATTTGCGAAAGAAAAAAAACAATATGATTTTATGTTGTATGTTAAAGAATATGAATTTAGTAAAGTAACGTAGTAGCGCCATCTAGTGGAGATAGAACAAACTACAGCTCTATTCCGGCACCCCCCCCCCCCTCCTCGAACCATACCATGAAAATTATAATATATTTTTTAATTTAGATTTACAGGATGAATAATTTACATAAACCATTTTATGCAATATAGAAAAGCATAAAATAACGCATGATCAAAAATGCATTGAGTTTTTTGATATTACATGAAATGGTCTGCTTGTGCAAATTATTCTTCCCATAATTCTAAATGAAAAAAATATTTAAACAGAGACATTAAGCTCAACATTTTTTTCAATTTAAAAATAAAAATAATGTAAATTTGTTTCAAACAGAAAATGTAAATAATTTGGAGACGTGATTAATATAATCACTCATTCGATATTTACATGTCCGCAAGGTTCCTATATTCCTGATCTTCCCCTTCTACCACATAAGCATAAACACAGACACCACCTAGCGGAGATAGAAATCATTAAAAATCGTTCACATTCTCTGTACCTAGTGTGGATCTGCCTTTTTGTATTTGTATTGTATTGTAAAAATCTTTATTTGTTCTTTAATATTTTTGTACAGAAAGATAATTCTAATATGTACAGAAGTCTTCAATACTGTAGGTACCTATTTCTCTACAAGAAACTTTAACCCTATCCATTCGTTATCGAAAATTTAAAATTAATATTTGCTGCCAACATTCATGTAGCTTATAGTAATATTTGAGTTTGGGTAAAAATGTATTCAAAAAGCCCATTAATTAAGTTTTGGCCTTATCCTAGTTTAACAATAATTATAAGACTAGTTAACGAGAACATCTGCCTTTTTGGCCTCGCGTCCGTGTTTTTATAGTGATAGCTTTGGCGGCGGCGGCGCACTACTCGCGATGTAGGTGAGTGGGGGCTTACTAGCTGGGAGGGGATTTCGCGCGATTGGTCCGCGCTCGCAGCGCAACAGCCAGTGTGGAACGAATAGCCAAATTTTAAAAATAAAGTCACTCTAGTTTTAGTGGATGTTTTAAAATTCGGTTGAATTCACCCTGAATTCTTTTGAATTGATTCGAATTACTTTAAATTTACACAATTCTAGTTATTTCAATGATTTGTTTTATTGACCCTGAAGTCAATTTTTATTATTTATTTATTATTTATTTATTTACCTTCCTGAATTCTTAGGCATTTCATAAATTTATTTTTAAGTTCTTTGAAGTTTTGTTAATTCATTTAGATTTTCTGAAATCAGTGAAATATTTTGAATGTTTTTTTCGACTTTTTTAATTCAGCTTGATTTTATATGAATTCCATCGAATTCTTCTCATTTCTCTTAGTTTTCTTAAAATTCACTCAAATTTTATTTAACTCATTGGTTTATTTTTGATTTTATTCTGAATTTGCAAAAAACGGATAATTTTTTTTAGACATTTTTCATATTATTATTTCATTTTCCTAAAGTAAAGTGATACTTTTGATTTAAAAAATGTAAACACTATCTTTATGAAAAAAGTACTTACAATCTGAAAATTGTGTCCTCTCATTTTTGACGCCTCGTTGCGCTGATGAAACCAAGAGATAGAGTAAAAATGTATCTTCTCTATAGAATAGTAATAGAAAGGATTCAAAGTTTTATTTAAAAAAATACAGTATCGTCTGAAATTATTTACACGGCTAGTGTGAGCTGCTTTAAAAATCACTAATGACTTTAAAACTCAATAATTCGGTCAGAGATAAGATTAAACATATTTTCAATTGCTAGAAAGCTTATAAAATTAAATGTCAAATGGCCTTTAGTAGAGATATTTTTAACTTTTTGAAGAAGATATATCATGTAAATGGCTTTTAAAAAAATTAAAAATTTTTTTCGAATATTCATCCTGACTTCAACTTGTCTCATGACCTAGGAAAGTGGTGGACATTTTTACTCATGTCTCGGGAACGCGTGAACATTTTTTAAGTTTTCGCGGCTTAAAATAAAGATAAGTCTTCAAGAATTATTACCTATAAACTTCAGATTTTTCATACAACTTTCAGTGGGCTATAACAAAAGTTAAAGTCAAAGTAAAAAATTCGAGACATTATTGAATTTTTTAAAATATATTTTATATCCTCTTCAAAGAGTCAAAAATATCTCTACTAGGGACCAGTTGACATGGAATTTTATCAACTTTTTATCCATTTAGAAAAAAGTATAATTAGTTTAGAATCCTTTTTGAAAGAATTAATTTGAAAAATCTTTTATTATCTTCAGAGGAGTGCTTTTGTAAAAATCTTCAAAGGGACATTAAAGACTGTTTTCGCTCGATTTTACGCGTCAGCTCCCATGAATAAGCATTCCCTACAGGGAAGATTTTCATTTACAATGCTCTCTGCGTTGTGACACTCGCGACGTCACGAGCCAATAAACAAACGATCGCGAGAAACCGATGCAGAATAGGAAGGCGATTACGCACATTTCCCTCGAGACCGTCGGCTTCAAACTCCGACTCTCCCTAACAGGAAATCGACCAATTATGAAGCTAAACATTTCCCTTGGTCAGAACATCCTTCTTTACTCCAGGATCGTTTTTAAATTTTATTACAAAATCACAAAGAGTTATTTAAAATGAATCTCCGAACTTTAGGTCAGAACTTTTTTGAAAATGAAGCCATTTTTAAAATGCCACACGGAAAAAAAATTCTTAAGGCGAACGAGTGAATAGAGAATATATTAAACTCAAAGAAAGTGTACGCTTGGATTAGGTTAAACGTTTCGTTAGAAGAGTTACACATTTAGTTACTTTATGCAAATTGTTCTCGTAAATCAGGAATTTGGGCAAAATTGCTAAGTTCGAAAGTTTATTATTTTCGACAGATTATGTATAATTGTATTATCTTCAGATTAGAAAAAAAATTTAGTTGTTATAGAAATATATTAACTTACAGTAGCCAATTTTTCGTCTGGTATCGCGAAAATGAATTTCCCTGAAATCCGTCTAATGCATTTGAAGGTCAAGTTTGTTGTTTTTATCGCGTTTCTTGATATTTCAATATAGTTATCGCCTACAATCGAAACAAATGTAAATTATTATTACTGCATCATAAACTCTATTTAATATTAACAATCGCTCACATTTTAAATGGTAAAAAGCGCTTAATTGTCCAAAGTAAATCTCAACTGTCACTGCTCCCGATTAGACCGTCGCCATTTTATTTCGCTGCTCCCATAATGCACCGGCGCTCTTCCGACAATTGCTTCAGACACCTATTCTTAATATCCCTATTATAGCTATACTTATTAGGGGTTTGACTATACGATATCCCTGGTATATAGAAAATGGTCAAGGATATTCATTTTCGCTGATCCAGGGATCTTTCTAAATTCCTTCGTTCGTTTTCAGCCTAATGTTTGGCTATAATAAGGAATAATATTCCTGTCACAGCTCAATTTTGTTTACCGTGCACATAGAAGATTTCAGGAAGTTGGGAATATTATCTTGATACCAAATTTTTGTATTAAAAAAAAATGTCATCTGTCACTCTTCAAAATTGTTGAACAATAAATTGTGATTTTAGAGTGTAGGAAGTTGTGAAACTGAAGAATGGATTTTCGAAGCGTGTTTGAGGTGGATGCATGGTTCATGAATTTCGGTTCTGGTCGGACAAGCAGGTTGGCCCGCGGTTAATTGTGGACTTTGCCAAAGCGCGCAATGGTCTGCCGGGGGTTCTCAAACACCCCGGGAACACGATTGCGAGAGGGTTGAAACCTGGCTGAGGGAGGTAGGGTAGAAACTAGAAACGCTTGGTTTAACGCATCCAGTGAGCTGGGTCGAGTCGAGACAAGCTGAGCAAACACTTTTCGCGATATTACCAAGCACGGCTTCCCCGGGGCTTCCTCAATATTTCGAATTCTTCAGTTCCTACTTACGTTTCAATCCTCTTAACATTCTGTACCAATCCCGAGAGAAATTATTTTAAAATAGACAATAGGTCCTAAGTTGTCGACAATATTCGAAAAGTTCCTTTTCAAATGTGATAAAAAAAAGTCGAGAAATGAACGATTACGAACCCTTAAATATTTTTGACAATTCTGGTCACATTTTCCAGTTAAAATAATAAAAACTCCGTGTAGAAAGAGCTGAAAAGAATAAAAATAATATGTTGCGCATCTAAGGAGGGAAAGAGACGTTTTTTGTCAAGCGCGATGTTTTCAGAATTGGTCGTAGAGCGAGGGCGCTCCGAGACCGGCGAGCGTCTTTGACGCCCTCGCTCTATGACACGGTTCAAAAACATCGCACTCGACAAACACTGCTTCCCTTCCTAAATCCGTTAAAATTTAAATTTCAAATAACGGTTGTAAAAACTACAAACTAGGTCTCAATAGTATGAAATGAATTTAATAAATAAATGAAGTAGAACCGAGAGAGGAGAAAATAAAAATTCCGAAAACTTAAATCAATCTGGTCGCATGTTCTAGCTTAAATAATCCACATTGAGCCTCGAATAATTCGAAAAGAATTACAGTAGCACATTGTTCATATAAGAAGAGAAGTTTTTTGTCGCTCACGACTCGTTCTAAGAAGATCGCGTTCGATAGGGTCTCGACAGGGTTCCGAACTTTAAAGTATTTTTTGATTATCCCGATCACATTTTCCAGCTAAAATAATCAACGTTCTGCCTAGACAAATCGTAGAAGCATAAAAATATTTTCATCTAGAGAGGGAAGTAAGTGTTTTTGTCTAGCTCGATGTTTTCAGAACAGGCTATACGATGAGGGCTAAGCAGGCCCTCGTCGTATAGCTCGTTCGGAAAACATCGCGCTCAACAAAAAACTGCTTGCCTCCCTAAATGAATAATATTATTCATTAAAATGACAAAGATCGTAAAGTCAAGAAAATAAAGACCCTTAAAAACTGAATTCGATACAGGGATAAATTAAGCAGAGAGGAAAAGAAAGATGGTAGATTGAAAGTCGAGTAGAGCAGAGCTGAGCAAATTTGTGGCAAAATTAAATGGAAGAGTCCAAGGGGTGGGAGATTGCTGCTGAGTTGGAAGCGAACGAGCTAATTAGCGTCTTGATTTACTTAATCCCAATTAATGCCTCTGCTACCTGCAAACCGTTTTCTGTGTGCACACGGGGCGCAGACAGGTGTGCTCGGATTTAGAGTAGTGCTAGTGCGCTTTAGCAAATAACGAATTATGTACGTACTGTTACACACTACACCGTCCCACACATTTCCTCCTCTCGACTTGCACCGAAATCCCCGTAACTTCTGTAATTGCCTAAGCAAGCGAAAATGCTCTCTAAAAATGTTTACTCCTCTTGACATTTTATCTTTCTGGGTTGCCACTTAAGACTAGGAATATAATGGAGGAATGTGATGAAAAGATATTTTGATTCTTTTGTAAGCTCTTGGTCTATAACTTAAAGTCAGGGTTCGAATCCTCAAGATTAAAGTTTTTCTTTTCAATTAAAAATATTGGAATTGAAGCGAGAATTGCATTCTTATGTAAAGTAAAATGGAATCAGGGATATAAATATTTTGATGAATAGGGAAATTGGTTTGGTAATTTATGGAGCACTGATTGAATTTGTAGAATCGAGTGGGTACTCGGTTGATCGACGTATAATTTGCCACGATGCGTTTTATAGGAAACCCCCTGGATACGCGAGAAAGTGAGCGAGTGAGTGAGTAAGCGATCGGCCCCTAGCCCTAATTGACAGATGTTATTTGCACAAGCAAACCATAATACCAGCACAGCAATCAGTCCTAGAGTAGCATAACGATCCTGTGTTTACACTGTCCTTCCCGCTCGTCAGGCGCGCTATCTTCAAAGCGATTCATTTTTATTAATTTTATTTGCCACGCCGATAAACAAAGCCTACAAAGTCAAAGCAAGCTAAATTCATTCTTGAAAGGCTTGTCAAATTACAGAAAAAGTTCGTCAAAGTTAAAACAAATATTTTCAATTAATAACTGATAAGTTTTTTTTTTTCGGAAGAGAATGTTAGGATCGGAAAATGGAAGTTGTTTGCCTTTAATTTTTACTTCCGAGGGAAAGATGGGAAATTCATAAATAAATAGAAAATGACCTAATTCATGACTTGATTAATTAACGATCGAGCTAATTAAAAGGTCTTGCCAATCTCTTACAAGAAGATGATCAGAGTTTGAAGATTTTTTATATAATATTTTAAACCCCCTTATTTTAATACAAAATTTTCTTGAATTTTCAATGATTTAAATTTCGTCAGTTTAATTTCTAACTGTTAAAAATGGAAGAAAATTTAATTTTCATCAGAAAATTGATGAACATTCAAATTCTAACAGTTTAATTTAAAAATGTTAAAAATTGAAGAAAAATTTTTATTTGGTTTCCAGCCGTTTAAAATTCAATTTTCTACGATTTTCATCAGTTTATACATCATTAGAAAATTTAACAAAAAGTGCATTTTTAACAGTTAATTGTTTAAAGGGTTAATCTTCAAATTTCAACAGTTCAATTTTCATCAGAAACTTGAAGAAAATTAAAAATGCAATTTTCAGCTGTTTAAAATCAAATTTTCTTTGTTTTTCATCAGTTTTTATGTCATCAGAAAATTGGAGAAAATTGGATTTTCAACAGTTAAATTTTTAAAAGGCTAATCTTCAATCATCAACAGTTCAATTTTTATCAGGAAATTAAGAGAAATTGAAGAAAATGTTAATTTTCAGCTGAATAAATGCAATTTTCTTCGAATTTCATCAGCTCATCATTTATCATCAGAAAATTGAATAAAATTAAAAATTGAATTTTCAACAGTTCAGTTTTCATCCGAAAATTTAAGAATATATAAAATTTAATTTTCAGCTTTATAAATTCAATTTTCTTGGATTTTCATCAGTTCATATTTCTGAAATTGAAAGTTGAATTTTCAACAATTAAAAGGTTAAAGTTTTCATCCGAAATTTAAATAAAATTGAAAATTAAAATTTTCAACTGTTTAATTGTTAAAAGGTTTAATCTCTAATATTTCAAAATTGAATTTTTAAAAGTTAAAAATTCAAGTTTTTCCATTTTCAACAGTTGGAAAATCAACATTTAAAAACAAAAGAAATTTTAAAACTGAATTTTTAAGACTTAAATTTAAAAAAGTTTATTCTTCAAAAGTTGAAAATTTAAGAAAATTAAACCTTTAACTCTGAAATTTATTTTTCACCATTTTAATTCTGAGAACTATAATTTTCTTCAATTTTCAATACATAGCTTAATTTTCAACATTTGAAAATTGAAGAAAAATGAAAATTGAATCTTCAGCTGTTTTAAATTTTCTATTTCTTCAATTTTCGAAAGTATAATTTTCAACAGTTACATTTTTTAAATGTCAATTTTCTACAGTAAAAGTTGGAAAATCAACATATGAAACTAGAAGAAAATTTAAACGTGAATTTTCAACAGTTTAATCTTTAACTGTTGAAAATTCAATTTTTTTCAATTTTCAACATTTCAATTTTCAGCAGATGAAAATTAAATCAACTGTTTCATATTCTTCCTTTTTTAACAGTTGAGCTTTCAATAGTTAGAAATTCAACATCATAAAAATGCTATATTATCATAATTTTGCATGAGAATATATTAAAAATAAACTTGTCAATCCATTCAAAATTTTTAATTTAAATTAAAATTTTTTTCGAAAATGGGTCGCCATTTATAAATACTATTTTAGCAAATTAATATTCATCCAATTGACTCTCAGTCGAGAATTTATGAGATTAAAAAAAATCCAACTCTAATCATCTCCTTGTTAGCCTTTCTGATTTGATTTTATTTATTTATATAAAGAACGATCTTTTTTTTTTTCAAATTTGAATGAGAGCTTTGTTTAAGCAAGTGAAATTCGTAAGCTGGGGTAATTGGCGTTAATTAGGAGTTAGGTCGAGTAAGACCCAAGATTAGTCCGCTTTCGTCGATTCAGAAACCCTCTCAACTCTCGGTTATACGGACATAAAATATTCCCTTTGTTATTTCCTTCGAGCTATTCTATAAACGAGCATAATGTAAACCGACGAAACAAAGAGATGAAGGGAAAAGTCCTGTGGTTGAATCCTATTAGAAACACGCCTTTGTGATATTTTACAGTTCTGAAAAATAAATTTCCGCATTCGTCATAATCCCTGATAAATTATTTTCTTATCTAAAATCATTTCCTATCATTTTTATTGGCACTAATTGCTCTCATTTTTTATTCGATTTTAAGTAAAATAAATACATAATAGGGAAAAAAGAATTTAGGGAATGTGCCTGCCTGTTGTTCCTCCATGAAATAGAGCAAAAAGTATTGATAACATATTTTATTATTCAAGTTTTTGGTTTTAGACTGTGCTAGAAAAATGGAAATAGAAAATAAGTAGTGATAATCAGAGGAGGTAGAAACAGGTTCTGAAGAGGTCGTGAAAAAGATGATAGGTAAAGGATATAACTGGAGATGAAAAGGGAAAAAGGATGGCGAGGGTACACTGAGCAAGTGGGGAAAGAGAATAATTACTGAGGGACTCCTGGTTAACTAATTAAGGATAGCCAATTAAAAACTTCTCGCTCATCGTGCATGCAAAGTGCCGTTGCTCCCCAGGCCAATAGGAAAACACAGAAACGAAAATTTGTTCACGCTTGAAAAATTCAGAGACTTTATATAACGAGGGGCAGAATATTGTTTGTTCACATTTCATCACATACATATATAACCCATCAATTTATCTTTCATCAATTTCCCAAATTTATTTGTTCGAATCCCTCTACAAGAGTCTATCTTTGGCTTTGAAATTATTTTTCATTTTTCTACGATAGAATTATGAAATTGTCAAATAATGGAATTTGAATTTTTTATTTCTTTTGTGAAATTGACATCAGGTAAATCTCTAGTGAAATAAATTAGGTACAATATTTTGTACTTGATGGGCAATTTGCACAAATGATGATCGAGTGAAACGAAATATATTGCTTTAGGTTAATTGCTTCACCCTGAATCGAACGCAACATCCATTGCGAAATTCGACAATGATTGACACCTTGTCCCCTGTGATCAGAACCATAGGAATATTAATCTGTCAAATTGGATTAATCGATGACAAAATTAACGATAAAATTATGAAATTCTTGAGCTCTGGTAAACCTGGATTTGAAACAAAGGCGAGCGTTTGAAAGATATACGAACGGAAGAAAAATCCGGATCCTACTAATTGAGCTAGTCCTGAGAAAAAATTTTAAAAGTTTCGCGTTAAATGTAGACCATAAAAAAAGGACTCTGGATGGAAATTTTACTTTATCTACAGTCACAAATTTTTCAGATTATCTCAATTTACTCTAATTATATCAGAATTGATTATTTCATGTTTTTTTTAGTTTCCATTATAAGAAAAATCTTGGGCAATTTTTTTCTCCGAGATTTTTTTCGATGAAAATCATTTTCTCAATTTCTTTAAAAAAAATGGATTTATCATGTTGTTTTCGCTTATTACTCATTTGTCTAAGAACATGGGATTTTAGGAAATAATTATCGTTTCTATGTGAGGAATCTTTCATAAGAATTATAATTTGGATTTAGAAGAAATTAATTTTTTAAAATCTCTCTTTCTAATCAGAGTTCTTTTCTAAATTATTATATAAATTATTCTTTGCGAATTCTTTTTTGTTTTGTGTGTTTAGATAAAAATTCAATTACTTCGTTAAACTCTTGTTAAAAATCAATTTTTTGGTTGAAGATTCGTCATTTAATTTTAAAATTCACCTTTGGTTGAAAATGTAACTATTTCTTAAAAATAAATTTTTAAACTAAAAATTTAATAGTTCCAGTAAAAAATTTAACTATTTTGATGGAAATTGGTTGTTTTTGTTTTTTGGGTTGAGAATTAGATTTTTACAAAAAAACTAACCAGTCTATTTTTGGTTGAATGTATCTTTTGGGGATTAAAATTCAACTATTTAGTTAAAAATTGATATTTCTTATTTACAAACTAAACTAGTTATTTGAAAATTGATCAGCTTTTGTATAAAATTTGCTTTTTTTTTTGTAGAAAATTAATTTTAATGGTTAAAAATTCTTTTTTATTTTTTCTATAAAATCCAATTATTTCAGTTAAAGATTCACCAATTTAGTTGAAAATTCATCACTTTGGTTGATAATTAATTCCTTCAATTGGAATTTTGAATGCCTATTTTTGATTGAAAATTGATATTTTCTTGTTCAAACTTCAACAATTTGGTGGAAAATTGGTCTTTTTTAATAAAAAATGGAGCTATTTCGTTGGAAAAACCAAAGTTTTTTTCTTTGAAATTTAATCTTCTTGATTAAGCATTCTTTTTTCTTTATCAAGTTAATCTTCTGGTTTAAGCATTCTTTTTTCGGTTAAAAATTTAAGTATTCCAGTTCAATATTTAGTTGCGGATAAAATTATTTGTTTGAAAGTTAAACTATTGTTAAACAAAATTTTTTTGGTTGAATGTTGATCGTTTTAATTAAAAATTCATTTCTTTGGTTGAAAAATGAGCGCTGTTATTGAAAAGTTGTGTTTTATTTGGATGTTTTTTGGTTGAAATTCATTTATTTATTTTTTTAAATTGAAAATGTAACTATTATTCCTGTTGAATATTCCATAATTTTAGTTAATAGTGTATCTCTTTAGTTAAACATTCATTTTTTGACTAACAATTACACTGTTAAATTTTTTGTTGAAAAATGATCTCTTCTAGTTGGAAATTTATATTTTTGTGTAGAAATTAATCTTCTTGGTTGAAAATTTATCCCTGGTCAAACATTTAATTATTGCAGTTAAATTTTTACAGTTTTATTCGAAAATTCGTCAATTTCTTTGAAAATGTAACTATTTTAAAAAAATGTTTGTTGAAAGCAATTTTTTAAAACTCAAAATTAACTTATTCAAATTGAAAATTCCACAGCTGTAGTTTGGTTTCAAATTAGTTTTTTAAGTAAAAATGTTCTCTTCAATTTTCAGTTCAATATCACTGTTTTTTTTTTTCTTCAAAATTGAAGTGTTTGGTTGAAAAATTGTGTCCTTCAATTAAAAATTTTAGTTTAAAAATCAACTATTCCAGTTGAAGATTCATAATTTTTTTTTGAAAATTCGTCACTTTGTTTGAAATTTTAACTATTTGGTTGAACATCCGTTTTTTTGTCGTTGAAAATTAATTTTTTCAACTGAAAACTTAACTGTTACATTTTTTTTAAACATCTATATTTTTCATGGAAAATTTAAGTATTTGTTACAAAATTCACTTAATTTGCAATTTTTTGCTTTGTTGCGTTAAATGATGTTTGAAATGAACCTCATGAATTGAAATAAATGTTGGCGTTATATGAATATTGGTTTATATCTCGTGAATTGCAGATTTAGATTGCGATAAGACGAAAGTGAAGCAATATATATTCATGCAAAGTCTTTTTTCTACCATGAAAATGCGAAAGATATTAATAAAATTCGCAATATCCATTTCATCTCCATGAATTTTTCATACAACCTGCTTGCGATTCAGGTGATTTTAATATCACTTTGCGAGTAGTTATACTGCAATTGGCTCCGATAGCATCGGTCAGACTTTTTTCGTTGAAACCTCTACTTTCTCTTTATTTGATCTTAATCTCCTGTCTGATTTGCGGTGACACTACAATTATTTTTTAACCCTACTCAATACAATTAATAAAATAGGGTGTCTAACCCACCTAGAAAACCCTCAATTGTCAGGGACTTTTTATATATACCGAGAAAAACCTGGAAGTCTATTTTTTTTAAATTTCAATATAAAATTTAATAACCGAGAATCTTCATTTGTCCATTTAGCTTTATATTACTGTATTGAACTGTTTTTTTTTTAATTTGATTTTTTGGTTCGAAATACATTTTTTTAAATGATAATTTAACTATTCAGTTTTTGGTTGAAAATTGACTGTTTTTATATAAATTCCCAATTAATATTTTAGAATGAAAATTTAATTACTTTCTTAAAAGTAAAAATATTTCGTTAAAAATTAATTTTCTCTGGTTGAAGACTCTTAATTTTAATTGAAAATTCATTTCTTTGGTTGAAAAATGAGTTATTTTGTTGAAAATTCGTTCCCTTTTTGGTTAAAATTAATTTTTTTTTTAATTGAAAGTAGAACTGTTTCAGTTGAATATTCCATAGTTTTAGTTGTGAATTAATCTTTTTGGTTGAAATTATTCATTTTAGTTAAAAATTCGTCTTTGTGGTTTAAAATCCAACCATTCTAGTGAAAAAATTAATCGCTTTAGTTGAAATTTCATCACATTGATTGAAAATGTAACTATTTTGTAGTAAATTAGTTAATATTAGTTAATGGTGGAAATTAAGTTTTGTTCAATGTGCATCTTTTCGGTTTAAAATTAATATTCTTGTTTAAAAATTAATCTTTTTGTTTAAAAATTCAAGTTTTACAGTTGAATATTCATCTTTATGGTTTAAAATTCATCTATTTCAGTTGAATATTCATAGTTTTAGTTGAAAATTCATTAGTTTGGTTGAAATTTTTTTTTTTTTTTGGTAGAAATTTTTTTTCCAATGAAAAATAAATAGTTGAAAATTAAACTATTTGATTGAGATTTCGTGTCTTTTGTTGAGAAATTAATCTTGTTTGAAAATTCATATTTTTTGTTGGCAATTAAACTACTTGGTTCAAAGTTAAACTCTTTCGTTAAAAATTTATATTTTTGTTTTAAAATTCATCTATTTTAGAAGATGTATCATTTTTGTTTAAAAGTTGTGTTTTTTTGTGAAAAATTAATTCTTTTAACTAAAAATTAAACAATTCCATTTTTGGTCAAAAATTAGTCTTTTGTAGTTAAAAATGCAACTATTTAGTTGGGACTCGATCTTTTTAGTGGATAATTTAACTATTTGGTTAAGGTCTCATGCATTTGATTGAAAAAATCGTTTTGTTTGGTAGAAAATTAATCTTATTGGTTAAAAATTTAACTGGTTTGATAATTAATCATCCATCTTGTTAAAAACGTAATAGTTTTACTTTTAAAATTAGGAATTTCAAGTGGTTTAAATGGAATTTAATATAGTGCCCGGATCAATTTTACCCAAATAATTATCCAAATAAAATTCATCTTTTTCAGTTGAAAATTCAACTTATGTTGAAAATTTGTCTTTTTTATTTGAAAATTTCGTGTTTGGTTTGAAAATGTAACTATTTATTTATTTTTTTAAGATTCATCATTTTAATTACAAATTCATCTTTTTTCTTTAAAATTCAACTATTTTAGTTGAAGATGACTCATTTTAGTTGAAAATTCATCAATTAGGTTAAAAATTAATTTTTAAACTGAAAATTGAACTATTGAATTTTTAATTCAAAATTAATTTTTTTAGTTAACAATTTAATTATAGGGTTAAAAATTGGTATTACTTAGTTGAAAATTTAACTATTTTGCTAAAAATGTAACTATTTCAGTTAAAAATTCATCGTTTTTGTTGAAAATTCATCATTTGAATCGAAAATTAATTTTTTAAACTGAAAATTTAACTATTGTATTTTTATCAAAAATTTAACTTCTTTGTTGAAATTTTCTTTTTCCTTGGTTAAAAATCCATTGTTTTCACTGAGTTTTCATTATTCAAATCATTTATGTCAATTTGGAAAATTTATTTCTACTTTACCTACAGTCGTAAGGCATTTAAGTGTGCTTATTAGGTTTTATTTTTATTTAAAAAATGAACTACGTGGAAAGTTAAACTCATTTATTAAAAATTAATTCTTTTTTCTTACATCATTCGTCATGATAATTGAAAATTCATCTATGGTTGAAAATGCAACTACATTTTTGAAAATCATCCTTTTTAACAAAAAAATATAACAATTCAAGTAGAAAATTGAACTGTTTTGCTGAAAATATGTTATTTTTTAAGAATTACATTTTTAACAGAAAAGTTGTCCATTCTATTTTTGGTCGGAAATTCATATTTTTTAGATGAAAAATCAAATATTAGGTTTAAAATTGATAGTTTTTATTTAGCAATTAAACTAGTTGTTCGAAAATTTATCTACTTTGTAAAAAATTCTTGTTTTTTTTTTGTAGAAAATTAATCTTTATAGTTGAAAATTCATTAATTAGGTTGAAAATTAATTTTTTTAGCTAAAAATTCAATTATAGGGTTGAAAATTGATCTATTTCATTGAAAATTCAAGTATTTTGTCTAAAAATGGTCTTTTTAGGGGGAAAATTTATCTTCTTTTTTGAAAATTCATCTTTTTAGTTGAAAATTGATCTTTTTAGTTGAAAATTGATCTATTGAACTATTGGGCTGAGTATTCTTTTTTTTAAAAGATTTTGACGTGGTTTAAATTGAATTTAATATAGATACCTAAATATGCACTGAATTTTAAATATAAGAAGATACAATAAAAGTCGGTTTGAATTATTATTAAAATTCATGGACTAGAGACAAATTCAAGAAATGATTAATTATGTTCTTCTTATTATTTCATAACATAATTAATCGGTCATGCTAATATCTTTAGGAATATCTTGTAATTAAATTTGTCAAGGCTGTCTAAAATCTAAATTAAACGTTTTAATTGAATCTATCGGAACTGCAAAAAAATACATTATCTATAAGTAACTCGCCAAATGTGTCCATATTCCGTGTCAGTTGCTCCGTATTTGAAAAAAATATACCTGGAGCTTAGGGTTACCTGGAAAATCCCAGGAAAAATTGTCAGGGAATTTTTTGTTCAAGATTTGAGTAGACGTCCTGCTAGAAGTTTCTATTTGAAATTTTGAATATTTTTTTCAGGACTTTTCTGATTGGAGAGTTGTTTTATTTTGCAGAAGGTGGTACGAGACAGTTGGGAGCTCACAGCTGCGCGATTTGTCAGAGCACTGTTGAAGGTGGAAATCAAAGTCGACCACTTTCGAGAAGTCAGGCTTCTCAATATGGATTAAAGGAAGAACAGGTCGCACCTGGTGCTCGTGTTTGCAACACCTGCAGGTGCAAGGCTGTGCGAGGACGTTACATCACGTGTCCTCTTCCTGGCTGTCCAAATCTGAACAATGCCAATACCAAGAACAGAGTGAAAAGACTCCGGGCGCTGCCTGTCAAGTGGCTCGAACTCCCACCCGAAATTCGGGAACCCGTCATCAAAGAATTTCGTAAGTTTTGCCTGATGGCCAGGAATTTTAATGACCGGGAATTCAATTAAAGAACTGAGAATTTTATTCATTTAAAATGTAAGTTCACGCAGAACGGGAGTTTTTTTTTTTAAGAATTCAAACTGGGGTTTGGAAGAAAGGAGTTTGAACAAATCTGATCCAAATCAAATTCGTCACAATTTAAAAATTCCTTATTCCAAATTTTAGAAAAAGAGAGTAGAGGTATTATTTAAAAAAAGGAAATATTTGTGAATTAGAATATACATTTTTTACATTTTGCGTTTGGAATTTAACTTTATTTTATTGAAAATTTAAATAGTTGCGGTTAAAAACTAAACTCTTTTGTTAAAAATTAATTTTTTCTTTGAAGATTTATCGTTTTAATTGAAAATTCATCTCTTTTGAAACAAAGTTTAACTACTTTGTTGATAATCAATTTTTCAACTATCAACTATTCCAGTAGGAAATTTAACTATTTTTCTGAAAATTCAAATTTTTTTGTATTAAGAATTAGATGTTGAATGGAAAATTCAACTATTCTATTTTTGATAATTTTAGATGTTATTGGTTTTGGTTTTTTTTTTTTATTGTTTCTTTATTGATATTTTATCTTTTTTCTATGAAAATTAAACTATTTGGTTGAAAATTGATACTTTTTTTATTTTAAACATTAAACTATTTTTGTTTGAAGATTTGTGGAAAGTTCGTCTTTTTTTGTAGAAAATTAATCCTACTGGTTGAAGAGTCATCATTTTAGTCGAAAATATTAATCAGTTTGGTTGAAAGTTAAATATTTTAACTGAAAATTTAACCGTTCTACTTTGGGTGAAAAGTAGCCTTTTTTAGTTCAAAATTTTATAATTTGTATGTAAATTTGTCTTTTTTAATTGAAAATTCATTCAGTTTGTTGAAAACTCACGTCTATTTTTTTCACAAAAAAAAATTTGTGGTTTAAAAAATAAATTCTTTTGTTAAAAATTAATTTTTTTGTTGGAAGATTTGTCATTTTAATTGTAAATTAATCTCTTTTTGAAAATGTAACTTCCTTGTGCAAAATCAATTTTTCAACTAAAAATGTAACTATTCCAGTAGATAATTTAAGTATTTTTCTAAAAATACGATCTTTTTTTTTTTTGGTTAAGAACTAGATTTTGTAAGGAAGATTCAACTGTTCTATTTTTGGTTAAAATTGTATCTTATTTGGATGAAAATGCAACTATTAGGTTGAAAATTATTATATTTTATTTAAAAATTAAACTATTTTTGTTTGAAGATTTGTGTGATTTTGTGAAAAATTCGTCTTTTTTTAATACAAAATCAATCTTACTGGTTGAAAATTCATCAGTTTATTCGAAAATATTAATCAGTTTGGTTGAAAGTTAAATTTTTTAACTGAAAATTTAACCGTTCTACTTTGGGTGAAAAGTAGACTTTTTCTAGTTCAAAATTTATATCGTTGAAAATTCACGTATTTTGTTTTAAAAAAAATTTGTTGGTTGAAAATAAATTCTTTTGTAAAAAACTATTAAAAATTTATTTCTTTGGTTGAAAAATGAGCTACTTTATTAAACATTTGTTTTTGTTTTTTAATAGAAAATGGTTTTTTAAACTGAAAATTTTACCGTTCCATTTTGAATAAAAAATTGACCTTTTCTAGTTCAAAATTTAATAACTGGTATATAAAAAGACCGGGAAAACCCGGAAAATGACAGTGAATTTGTTTTTTGACCGGGGATTTAACAAAATTTGCAAAATAAAAATGTTGTCCAATTTTGATTTTAACCGTTTTTTAAATAATATTTTAAATTTAAAGAATTTTTAAATGGAGTTTTAAAGGCTTAAAAATTAAAAATTAGAAGGGTTTAAAATCCAAGATTTTGTATAAAAAACATTTTTAGTTGATCAACTGCGAATATAAATAAATTCATGATTTTAAAAATTGAATTTTACTTCAAGAATGAAAAATTTAATAATAATTGACTGTACAAAAAGATTCCGCAATATATTTATAATCAAAGGTTTGTATTAATTTTCAAATATAATTTCAGTTTAAAATATTCCATTTTTAAACCATTCAATTTGAAAATTTTCAAATTAGAAAAAGAACAATTGCGCAATATTTAGAAATATCTGACTGTTCATTTAAAATCAGTACATATTTATAAATTAAATATTGAAATTCAAACAAGAAAACTCTTCGAACGTTGCAAGTTTTATTTTTTCTGATAAAAAAAAATTAATTTGTAAGCCAAATTATTGAAGAAATATTTATAAGTTTTCAACAAATTCCAAATTAATTTAAAATGATTTCAAATAATTTAAATGACGTGTCTACGTGTACCGACAAAATCTAGCTATTCGTGCTGAAATTTCGGTGCTTTTGAGGAAATATTTAAAAATATTTAGAAAGATTCACAAAATGATTAAAAATCAATATGGAAAATTTTAAGGAAATTTGTTCAATTTGGCAGGATTAAAAAAAAAGTTTCTTAAAAATTTGAATTTTTTTTAAATGATGCATTTTATGGATTCAAAATAGTTTGAAAAGTGTTCAGTTTATCAAAAAAATGGAATCAATTTTTAATGTTTCCAGATTAAAATTGCTTAAAATGATATTTTGAAATTTTTAAAATGTATTGAATAATTTTGAAATTGAAATTTTGAAACCGAATCTGAATCTTTGAACTCTATAATTTATAAAAGTTTTGCATTTGAATTCAACATTTTTAAACCAAAAAACTTTTAACCTTCAGTCTTATTCCTTAAAGGGCACACTTTTGTAAAATTACATAAAAAGCGTACTGGGTTTTAAACACCCAGAGGTATTCAAACGTTTGCTGTGCTGACGGTATTGGATAGTTTTTTACAAGAAAATCAATTAATGATGTTTAATCTATCTAAAAAATGCCTTCTTTCACTCTAAAATTCATAACTTTTTAAGTTTTTGATAATCTTCAATTCAATGAAAAATGAAACACCGTACTTTACGAAATTAGAATATTTTATCGATCTTAAACTGCGTATAAAAATTATAAAAATCAAAACGATGTGAAAATGACATAGAAAAATTAGGGTTTCATGTCATTTGTTAATCTGGCGCCATATGTTCCATTTCCTTGAATTTAGTACGTTTTGTTAAAGCGCAAATAAATCTCTGGGTGTTTTACACCCAGTATGCCCTTCAAGGTTTAAAAGTTTAAAATGTAAGAGTTCCACTTTGACTCCCTCTAATTTGCAGCTCAGTTTTTATTACTTAAATGGAAAAATGTTTGGCTCTAGAATTTGAATATAGTATTAATTTGATGGACCGTGAAAAGTGTTCGAGAGCCGGAAAAAAGCCGGGATGCGCCCGGATCAGGAATTCTAATAAATGATTTTGAATTTCAGAGATACCTAACAATGCAACCAAGTGCTGTTCGACCTGTTTCAATCGGATATCGCGACGCCTGGCGCCTCATTTGTCCGGTGGAGCCGACGCTTCCGAGGAGGGTAACGATTCCGCGATCGGACAGTGGACCGAGGAGGAACTCGAGCAACTCAGAAGGGCGCTTCGCGAGCATGGGACAAATTGGCCCAAGGTCTCGGAACAAATTCCGGAAAAGACGAACCATCAGTGCAAAAGCTACTATTTTACCTATCGAAGAAAGCACGCTCTCGACCAGGTGGTCGCTGAGTATTATCAGTCTCTCGGCGAAGAGCGTAGGCCTTGTCTCACCGACGAAGAGGAAAGTGGCAGCAGCACTAGTAGTTGCGACGAAATTGCTGTAAGTTTACCCAAATTTATTTATTATTCATTTACAAATTTTACCTGGAAAACCTGGAAATTTCGGGGTTTTTTTTTTTTTTTTTTTTTTTTTTTTTAAATAGGGTGGCGACCTGACCGAGAATTTACTTCTGAAGGTAGCAAACTTCAGGCCTTCATTATTTAAATAATTTTGGTCAATTGAGAAAAGTCTTCACCTAGAACGGGAATTTTTGTTAAAGAATTAAAAATGGGATTTTAAAAAGAAAGGAGTTTAAAGATCCCTATTGCGAAATTTATAAAAAGAAAGTAATTCAAGTAATTTTTTTAGCAGAAGTATAGTATTTCGAAGAGGAAAGAATTCTGAATTAAAATATAATTTTTTTTTTTACATTTTTCGTTTGGAATTTACCTTTTTTTTTGTTCTTGAAAATTCAACTACTTGCGTTTAAAAGCGAAACTATTTTGTTAAAAATTAATTTTGTTTGAAGCTTTAAAATTTTTATTCAAAATTCATCTCTTTAAAAATGTAACTATTTTGTTGAAAATCAATTTTTCATCTAAAAATTTTACTATTAATAGTAGAAAATTGAATTATTTGTCTGAAAATACAATTTTTTGGTTAAAAATTGGTTTTTTAACGAAAAATTCAACTATATGGTTGAAAATTAATATTTTTATTTAAAAATTAAACTATTTTTTTTTAATTCATGTAATTTGTGGAAATTTCGTCTTTTTGTAGAAAATTAATTTTATTTGTTGAAAATTCATCTTTTTGGTAGGTATAAAATTCAAATATTCTAGTTCAAGATTTATAATTTTAATTGAAAATTCATCAGTTTGGTTGAATGTTAATTTTTGTCAACTGAAAATGTAAGCGTTCCATTTTGGGTGAAAAAATTGATCTTTTCTAGTTCAAATTTAAACAATTGCGTTAAAAAGTCAAGTATTCCAGTTAAATATTCATAATTTTAATTGAAAATTCATCTTTCAGGTTAGAAATAAATTTACTTGGTTGAAAAATAAATTATTTTGTTAAAAATTATTCTTTTTTATTCAAGATTTATAATTTTAATTATAAATTAATTTTTCTGGTTGAAAAATTAGAAATTTTATTGAACATTTGTTTCTTTTTTGGTTGAAACACATTTTTTTCTTAAACTGAAAATGAAAATAATATTTCAGTTAAATATTTCACAATTTTAGGTAAAAATGGTTTTTTTTTTGGTGAAACATTCTTTTTTTTATTCAATTTTTGTTGAAAAATGTTTGAAAATTAAACTATTTTAGTTGAAGATTCATAATTTTAGTTAAAAAATCATAATTTCCAGTTGAAAAATGAGCTATTTTATTGCACATTTGTTTCTTTTTTGGGTGAAAATAATTTGTTTCTTAAACTGAAAATACTATTCCAGTTAAATATTCTATAATTTTAGGTACAATTTTTTTTTTTTTTTGTTAAACATTCTTTTTTCAATTTTTGTTGAAAAATGGTTGAAAATTGAACTATTTTAGTTGAAGATTCATAACTTTGATTAAAAATTCATTCTGGTATTCTAGTTGAAAATTTATAATTTTTTTTGACAATAAATTTGTTTTTTAACTAAAAATTTAACTTTCATTTTCTGTTGAAAAATACTTTTTTTCAATTCAAAATTAAACTATTTGGTTGAAAATCCACATATTTGGTGAAAAATTCATTTTTTTGTAGATATTTTTTTTTCGCAAGTTAATCTTTTTGACCGAAGATTTAATTATTACATTTTTATTTGGTAACTGTTTTTTTTTCTTTAGTTAAATATTCAACTGTATTTTTGAAAATTTGCCTATTTCTTAGATGAAAATTCAACTTTTTCGTTAAAAATTTATTTATTTGTTGAAAAATTGACGCTTCCGGTAAAAACTTAATTTTTTGTTTAAAAAAATTTTAATTTATTTATTCCAGTTAAGTTTTATTATTTTAGTTGAAAATTAATCACTGGTTGAAAATTTCTGTATTTTGTAGAAAAATGGACGCTTTGTTAAAAAATTATTTCTTTTTGTTTTAAAATTAATCTTCTTGTTTGAAAATTAATCCTTTTGATTTAAAATTCATTTATTCCGGTTTGAAAATTCATTATTTTAGTTGAAAATTCATCACTTTGGTTAAAAATTTGCCTTTTTTTTGTATAAAATTAATTCTCTTATAACTGAAAATTTAATTTTGGTTGAAAGTGAAACTTTTGTTAAAAATTGATCTTTTTCGTTTAAATATCATATAATCGAGTTGAAGCTGCATAATTTTAGTTAAAAATTCTTCGACTGAAATTTTTTGTTTGCAAAATTAATTTTTTTCACCATAAATTGAATTATCACATTTTTGGTTGAAAACTGATTTTTTTCAGTTCGAAATTCAACTTTTTCTTTAAAAAATCATTTATTTTGTTTAAAAATCATATTTTTTGGTAGATAATTATTCTTCATGGATGAAATTTTAATTATTTCGTTAAAAAATTTATCTGTCAAATCTTTCCGAATTAAACATTTTAACTGAATCCTTAAAAAACTGAAGGAAAAAAAACATTCATAATAAACTCGTGAAACAGTATGCATATTCCGAGTCTGTTGTTTAAAAAATTGAAAAATATTTGAATGGCTCTATGTACTGTGGAAAATTATGCCTAGGCAAAGCTTTTAAGATACCTGGAAAAAAGCTGGAATTGTCAGGGAATTATTTTCTCAGATTTGCGCAGACATACACCCTGGTTGGTCCAAGTGAAAGGATTTTCAAGATGTTGCAATAATTTTTTCAGCAGGTTCACGATTCGAGTGATACGGCGAGTGCAGGAAGTCCGGCAAACACGATCTCAAGCACGACTCCAGCAGCGACAGCTTCCTCAACAACTGCCGGTCTGACAGTTTCCTTTTCTCAAGCGACAGATCAAAAAGGCGGCGAGAAAGTCTCGGCGGATATCTCGGTTGTTTCTCTGGGACCCACCTCGACTATGACCACTCAACCTTTGCCATCGAGCGCACCTCCGAGTAGCAATCGGGAAGATTACGACAGTTCTGCCACGGTAAGACCAACTTGACTTTTTCCTCCAATCAATTTTAGGGCCTGGTACTTTAATTACGTAACGGAATATTCCCTGACTAATTTTTCGTTTTCCCTTGATCGTTAATCCTCAAATGGTACACTGGTGCGAATTTGCACCTGAAGTTTGTTTGTTTTGTTGATATTTACGCAAACATAGCTGCAGCGGATTAACTCCACATATATTAAATATTATATATGTTAAATATGTGTGATATATGCTGTGATATATGTGTGATATTCGCACTAGTGTGTCTTTTAATACTTTTAACATTGAATCTTTTATAAATGGAATAAAAAACAGTATTTCAGATGCAAATTTCACTCAAGACAGAACTTAAGTGGTATCTAAATTGTTGAACCTTCAAAAAGAAAGACGAATTTTCTCTAGAAAAATTGAATTTTCAGACAAAAAATATGATTTTTCAGCAAATAATTAATTTTTCACCAAACTCATGCATTTTTATCCCACAAACATGACATTTCAATTAATAAAGATTAATTTTCTAACAAAATAGTTCAACTTTCAACCAAAGAGATGAGTTTTTAACTAAAAATATAAATCTTAAAAAAAAAAGATTTTTTAACTAAATGTTATTCAAAAAAATCTTTCAAACAAAATACTTGAACGCTGAAGCAAAGAATAATAATTTTTAACCAAAAAGTTGCATTTTCATATAAAAAAATGAAACTTCTACTAAAAGAGATGAGTTTTTGAATTAGAAAGATGAATTTCAAATGTCCAATTTTCTGTTAAGAAACATTTTAGCTGACTTTTCACGATTAAAATATGAATGTTTAAATAAAAAATAAGTTTCTACGAAAAAAATTGAAAATTTCAATCCAAATATGCGAACTTTCAAACAGAAAAAATTAGGTTTTAACCAAATTGTTGAATTCTCTATAAAATAGATGCATTTCTATTTAAGAAAGATTAATTTCTTTTAAACAGAAGAATTTTTATTAAAAAGGACAAATTTTTTTTAAGTTAAACTTTCTTCCAGAAAACATTTTCAGTTAATTTTTCAACATCAAAATACAAATTTTAAACAAAATAGTTTAATTTTCAACCAAACAGTTGCATTTCCATCCAAAAAAGCTGTAATTTCTGTTAAAGCAGTTGAATTTTTAATAAAAAAGCAATTCCAAAAGGATATTTCAATTTTCATCCAGAAAAGATTTTAATTCTCTTTTCAACACATTAAATATTGAATTTAAACAAGAAATAAATTTGCTACGAAATAACAATTCAGCAGTATTATCAATCAAAAAAGTATAACTTTTCAATAAAATTCTTGAATTTGCCACCAAACAGTTGTATTGTTATTCAAGAAAGTTGTAATTTCTGCTAAAGCAGTTAAATTTTAAAACAAAAAAAAGACAGGTGTTCAAAAACAGATTTGAATTTTCATTGTAAAAGGTTTCAATTGACTTTCCAACATAAGAATATGAATGTTAAACATAAGTTTAATAGTCTCCGAAGAGTTGAATCAAAAAAAAAAAGTATTTTTCAACCAGTTGAAATTGCAATCAAAAAGGATATCTCTTTAAGAAAATTGTTAAATTTTCAATAAAATAGTAAAATTTATAATTAAAAAGATAATCTTGAGGAGAGAGTTTTTGCTAATTTGCAAAAAATGCCTTCCTCTCTTCACATTACGTAATTTAAGTACAGTCCCTTATTTATCTGGTGGAATGAATAGTATTGATGAATGTCTGAAATGGAATTAATGAAAATTTCGTCGATTTGAGAGGGCCATCTGATAGAGACTCGGTGCTTGTTCCAGGAGACGGCGGACGAAGGTCAGGGAGGTGCCGACGTGGACAACAGTGTCGTGTTAACCGTGACAACCACCAGCAGTTCAAATACTTCGGGAGTAGCTCAGCATCAGCAGTCCCAGCAACAGCAGCCAAGACAACAGCAACAACAATCTCAGCAGCAGCAGCAACAACAACAACAACAACCTCCGCCCAGTCATTCTCCCTCGACGACGAGCAACACGAATCCGCTCACTGTCAAGGATCTGATGTTGGGCGTAATCGAAATGCAACTCAAGAGAAACCCGAATAGTCCCGCGAATACTGGCAGCTCCTCCGTTCCCATCAGTTCCGGCACACCCACCATTTCCAGTATCCTGAACACGGACCACCGGAACGACATCACCTTTGTCCGGGAGTACAAACACTCGGCGAATATTCCCCAGGCGACGCCGAATCGGGAATCAAGTCTGGCCACTCTCTCGGTCGTTTCTAGTCCTCATCACGGGCACAGATCCGTGCCCAGTCCTCAGCAAATCGGTCAAATGCAAGCGACCATCACCCCCTGTCCGCCCTCAGCACCCAGCCAAGGCCCACCCTCCTCGGATCTACTGCCGAAGGAGGGCCTGGTCGTGATGCAGGTTCAACAGGCGCTGCGCGAAACCGAGGGAACTCTGGATCTCAGCATCAAGAAGCCTCGCCAGGACTACAGTAACTCACTCCAGCCGCCTCACAAACCCGTGGGTCCTCTCTATCGACCCGAGCCGCCACCCGGCGCCTACTATCATCCTCACTCGCACTCGGAACAGGGCCGCGGTGCAAAAAGTCCCCTCTACGTCTCCTCGCCGCGACCTCAGGCGCCTCTCACTCCGAAAATGCTGCCCAAGGTTGCAGCACCGCCTCATCCGAAGCTCTCGCCGAAACTCAGCACGATGGGCAGCGCACACAAGGGCGGATCAATCACTCATGGAACGCCAGTCTCGGGCGCGAGGTACGAGGGTCTTCTGCGAATGACACCGCCGGGCAGTGTCAGTGTCTCGAATCCGAGTCAAGGTGGTCCCAAGGAGACGGGATCCATTACCCAGGGCACGCCAGTGCATCCCTTCGTCGTGGACAAGCGAGCGCCCATGTACGACTATCATCGCTCGATCCGACACTCGCCCGTCTCGACGGGCAACGTCGTCCCCCAGGGACAGAATCCTGGCGTCGTGGTGACGCCGAGCAATCAATACAACTCCTATCCAGCGAGACCGCCGCCGAGCTACACGATAGAGCAGCAGCTGTCGTCGCGACAAATTATCATGAATGACTACATCACGAGTCAGCAGATGCACGCGCGCGGACGGGGAACAACGAGCACGTCGGCGGAGGCGCCGGTCAAGAATGAGCCGCCCTCGACTCTCTATTATGCGGGGACTCCACCGCCGCCGCAGACGCACACTCAGCCGCGACAGGGAGTCATACAGAGGCACAATACTCAGAAGCCGATTCTCTATCAGCCCTCGGGGGCGCTTGATGCTTTCGCGAGTCTGGTGGATGTGGCGGCCCAGCAGCCGAGTTTGCCGGTGCCGCATCCCCATGTGCATCCGGCGACGAGCTCGAGTGGCCACGAGGGCTTGGGCAAGACTATGGCCGACAGACTTATGGCGGATCGTTATGTGGATAATAATCGGGCCTTCCGGGAGCAAGAGATGAGAATCCAGGAACAGCATCATCGGTTGGCGGCTATACAGCAGGAACACAGAATGGCGGCTGCGCATCATCAACAGCAGAGGGATCGGGAGAGGTGAGATACATATTTTACAGTTTTTTCTTTTTCTTTTTTTTTTTTTTTTATTATTTTAACTATTTACATTAGTGTTTTTTTTTTTTTTTTTTTTTTTTTTTTTTTTTTGCAACGGACCGGAAAATGATCAGGGAAAATTGAATTTAAAAAACTGAAAATTTACTTCAGACCGTAGCGAAATTTAATTGATTAATTTTTAACTAATAATATAAATTTAAAAAAAAAAATGGAGTAGTTACAGCTTCAGCTAAATGAAATTAATTTGCAGCTAAAAAGAAACGAGTTTTTAGTCAAAGAAATTAATTTCGCAAACACGAGTTTTCAGTTAAATTAATTAATTTTCAACTAAAAAAAAAATACATTTTCAAATAAAAACGTGAATAGTTCAATTTGCAGTTATAAAAGTCAATTTTAAACCAAACAAGAAAAAAAAAACAACAAAACGAGTTTTCAGCCAAATTAATTAATTTTCAACCAAAAATATATAATCTCAAGCAAAAATAAAATAGTTCCAGCTTCAGCTTAAAAAATTAATTAATTTTCAACTAAAAAAGAAACGATTTTTTAGCCAAAGAAATTAATTTTTAATCATGGTGATGATTTTTCAACCAATAATATGAATTTTTGACCATACAATGGAATTTTTCAAAACAAAAAAAAAACGAATTTTTAACCAAATATTTTTTCGATTAAAGAAATGAATTCTTGACAAAAGAATTCAATTTCAAACGCAAAAATATGAATTTTCTGACAAAAAAGATACAGTTTCAATAAAATATGTAAATTTTCAACTAAAAAAGTTAAATTTACAAACAAAAATTAGAATAGTTCAATTGGCAATTGGAAAAGTACATTAAAACAAATTAGTTTTTCAGCTAAGTTAAGTAATTTTCAACTAAAAAAGATCAACTTTCAAGCAAAAATGAAATAGTTACAGCTTCAGATAAAAAAAAAAAATTTTTAATCATAATGATGAATGTTTAACCAAAAATAAAAAATTTTGATCATACAAAGAAATTTTTAATCCAAAAGATAATCTTTCTATAAAAAATAAAACGAATTTTTAACTAAATATTTTTTCAACTAAAGAAATGAATTCTTAACAAAAGAATTCGAATTTTAAAACTAAAAAGATCAAGTTTCTAACAAAAAAGATAAAACATGTACATTTTCAAATAAAAAAGATAAATTTGGAATATTATTTAGTATATTTAAAAAAGAAACGAGTTTTCAACAAAATTAATTAATTTCTAACCAAAAATATATACTTTCAATCAAAAACGAAATAGTTACAGCTGCAAATTTAAAAAAATTAATTTTCAACTAAAAAGAAACGAGTTTTTAACCAAAGAAATTAATTTTCTAATCATAATAATGAATTTTCAATCAAAAATAAGAATTTTTGACCATAAAAAGAAATTTTTAATCCAAAAGATAAGTTTTTTTATAAAAAATAAAAAGAATTTTTTACTAAATATTTTTTCAACTAAAAAAATGAATTCTTAACAAAAGAATTCGAATTTTAAACCCAAAATTATAAATTTTCTTACAAAAAAGATCAAATATGTAAATTTTCAACTAAAAAACATAAATTTACAAACAAAAACTTGAATAGTTCAATTTGCAGTTAGAAAAGTATATTTAAAAAAGAAATACCAAAAAAATGAGTTTTTGACAAAATTAATTAATTTTCAATCAAGAATATATACTTTCAATCAAAAAAAAAAAATAGTTAAAGCTTCAGCTAAAAAAATTAATTTTCAACTTAAAATAAATGAGTTTTTAGTCAAAGAAATGAATTTTTAATTATAGTGATGAAGTTCCAACAAAAAATATGAATTTTTGACCATACAGTGGAATTATTAATCCAAAAAATGAATTTTTCAACAAAAAAACCGAATTTTTAACTAATTATTTTTTGTTTCGACTAAAGAAATGAATTCTTAACAGCTGAATTCCTAATTTAAACCCAAAAAGATGATTTTTCTAAGAAAAAGGATAAAATATATAAATTTTCAACTAAAAAAGATAAATTGACAAAGCAAAGCTTGAATAATTCAATTTGCAGTTAGAAAAGTAACTTGTAAACAAAACAAAAAAAACGAGTTCAGCAAAATTAATTATTTATCAACTAAAAATATATACTTTCAATAAAAAGCGAAATAGTTACAGCTTCAGCTAAATAAAATTAATTTTCTACTAAAAAGAAACGGAGTTTTAGCCAAAGAAATTAATTTTTAATCATAGTGATGAATTTTGAATAAAAAATATGAATTTTTGACCATAGAATGGAACTTTTAACCCAAAATTCATACTGCAAACTTCATACTAGCCAGAATCTCTCACTTTGCTTCCTAGTTGCATAATACATGTGTTTCTGATTTTTTAAATACAAAGGAATTACAAGCATCAATTTGTGGGAAGAAACCTTTTCCAGTGGGCAAAAAAAATTAAGGTGTCCTAGAGACGTCTTTGGGAAATCCCTAAGACGTCTTTTATAACATGTCTTTTGGTCATCCTGAGGATGCTCTTAAAACGTCTTTATGTCATCTTTAGGACATTGGACGTCTCAGATACGTTAATTGGCCTGACATAGGACGTCCTAGGAACGTCCCAAGGACGTTCTTGGGATTTTCATAGTTTTGTGTCCACTGGGGTTTTTAATAATCTCTAATAATATAAAAATTTCTTGAATAGGGAAAGAGACCTGGCTCATTTGCGCGAGAAGGAAGAACAAAGAGCGCAACGCGAGAAGGAAATGCAACACGAACATCGTATGGCTATCCAGCAGCAGCAGCAACAACAGCAGCAGCAACAACAACAGCAGCAGCATCAGCAGCAGCAGCACCATCTCCAACGAGAGAAAGAGATGCAACAAGAGCACAGACTTGCCCAGCACGTTCAGCAGAGAGAAAAAGAGATGCAGCATGTCGAGCATCGTCTCTCTGTCCAACAACAGCAACAGCAGCGGGAGAAAGAAATCCAGCACAGTGATCACCGATTTTCAGTGCATCAGCAGCGCGAAAAGGAGATGCATCAAATGGCAGCTGCTCAGCGGGAGAAGGAACACCAGGAGCATCGGATGGCTGTTCAGCAGCGCGAGAAGGAGATCCAACAGCAGCAGCAGCAGCAGGAGCACAGACTCGCGGTTCAGCAGCAGCGCGAGAAGGAAATGCAGCAGCAGCATGCCGAGCATCGGATTGCCGAGCATCGAATTGCGGCTCAGCAGCACCGGGATCGGGAACTCGCTCATCTGCATCAGCAGCAGCAGCTGCAGCAGCAGATGCAGCATCAGCAGAGATTCGAGGCCGAGAGACGTCACATTGTGCATGCAATCTACAGGGATCAGCACCAGCAGCATCTGGAGAGGGAGCCTTCCCGGGTGATGGGATCCGGATTTCCTCAGTCCTCGAGACATCAGCAACCGCAGCAGCAGCAGCAGCAGCAGCAGCAACAACAACAGCAGCAGCAGCAGCAGCAGCAACCTTCATCGAGGCAAAATCAGCAGCAGACTGGAAGCCAACAGTCTGGCGATGGTTCGTCTACTCTCACTGCCGCAAGTCTCATCGATGCCATCATCACGCATCAGATCAATCAGAGTACTAATGATAATTCGGCTGGTACTCCATCCTCGAATAATCAACCTACGAGGCCCGGTGATCGTCTCTTTCAGGTATGAGTCATACTCTTGTTTATATCAGGATTATTTTGTTGGGTTCTACGAAGAATAGGCTATCTTTTCGTTACCGCTAAAAATTGGGCTAACTTGATTTTTTATGAAATTTAGTAAACACGTAGAAGTGTTAAAATAAATAAAAAACTTTGAAGATTTCTTGTCTTGAAAGCTATAGGAGCCTAAATTACATTACACACTGGTGATATAAAATGCCGGAGTTTTGAATTCGTTGGAAATGTTTCGAAAAATAATAGGTTATTTATTCCGCCAGGAAACTTAGCTAAATGAAGTTAGCCTAATTCTTAAGGGGAACGAAAAGGTAGCCTATTTTTCGTAAAAGCCAACGATTGGTTGGTTACGTATCCCTTAGGTAAAATCCGATTTTACTGAGATAATGAATCAACAATTAAAATAGAAAAGTGATTTTCAGAATAAGTGTTGAAATGTGCCTAATTGCATTTTATGTGATGGTTAATCCGGGTATTATTACATTTTTAAACTGAGAAGGTAGATTTTTAACCGAAAATGGAATAGTTTAAAAATGATTTTAAAAGATAAAAAAAACGAATTTTTTACCAAATGGTTGATTCTTTTACTAAATTATTAAACTTTCAAGGAGATTAATTTTTTAAATAATATATAATTTTTTAACAAAATAGTTTAATTTTAACCCATTTTTTTATCAAAAGTAAAAAAAAACAGGTAAATTTCCAATGACCGAAGTAACTTTTCGATAAAAAAAAAAGAATTTTCAAAAAAGCAGTTCAAATTCCAACCAGAGTGATGAATTTTCAACTAAAATTTTGCATCGCTAATCAAAAAATGCATTTTTGAGAAAGTTCAGATTGAAAACATAGTTGATAAATTTTTTATCAACAAGATCAATTTTTAAAGAAAACGATTAATTTTAAGAATTCTCAACCAAAAAGTTGAATTTTGAACTAAAAACATAATTTTTTAAATGAAAAATTAATCTACTACCAAAAAGATGAATTTTAAATAAAATTGTAGAATTATCAACCAAAAAGTAGAGTTCTTAAGAAAGAATATTTTTTCTTGATTTTAAAGAAATTGGTTTAACTTTAAAACCTAGTTGTTAAATTTTTAACCAAAAACATGAATTTTTGAGCCAAATAATTAGTTTTTAACAACAAAAAAAGCGAATTTTTAGCAAAATTCAAGAATTCTCAATCAAAAAGTTGAGTTTTAAACTGAAAAAACTGAATTTTTAAACAAAAATTTAATTTACTACCAAAAAGACGAATTTTTAACGAAATTCAAGAATTTTCAGCCAAAAAGTTGAATTTTCAACTAAAAAAGATGCATTTTTAAACAGCAAGTTAATTTATAGTCAAAAAGACGATTTTTTAACAAAATTTTAGAATTCTCAACCAAAAAGTTGAATTTTCAACAAAAAAGATCTATCTTTGAATCAAAAAATTAATTTTCGAATGAAAAAAGCGAATTTTTAACCAAATTTACGAATTCTCAACCAAAAAGTTGAATTTTCAATAAAAAACATGAATTTTTTTAACAAAAAGATTAATTTACTATAAAAAAAGAACGAATTTTCAATTAAATTTTAGAATTCTCAACCAAACATTT
>NC_046661.1:144014416-144026543 GCF_010883055.1 Belonocnema kinseyi | reverse complement strand
AAGATGAATCTTTAAACCAACAAATTAATTTTCGACTGAAAAAAGCGAATTTTTAACAAAATTGAAGAATTCTCAACCAAAAAGTTTAATTTTCAACAAAAAAGATGAATCTTTGAACCAAAAAATTAATTTTCGACTGAAAAAAGCGAATTATTAACAAAATTTAAGAATTCTCAACCAAAAAGTTGTATTGTCAACAAAAAAGATGAATCTTTGAACCAAAAAATTAATTTTCGACTGAAAAAAGCGAAGTTTTAACAAAATTTAAGAATTCTCCACCAAAAAGTTGAATTTTCAACTAAAAAAGATGAATTTTTAAACAAAAAAATTAATTCACTGTTAAAAAGAGATGTAACAAAATTCAAGAATTCTGAACCATAAAGTTCAATTTTAAACTAAAACAAATTCTTTTTTAAACAAAAATTAATTTACTACCAAAAAGACCAATTTTTAACAAAATTCAAGATTTTTCAACCAAAAAAATGAATTTTTAACACAAAAGATGAATCTTTGAATTAAAAAATTAATTTCCGACCGAACAAAGTGAATTTTAACAAAATCCAAAAATTCTCAACGTAAGTTCAATTTTCAATTAAAAGATATGATTTTTTAAATAAAAAGATTAATTTATTATAAAAAAATGAATTTGCAGCCAAATGCAAGAATTCTGAACCATAAAATTGAATTTTCAACTAAAAAAAGAAGAATTTTTAAACAAAAAGATTAATTTACTACCTAAAAGACGATGTTTTAACAAAATTCAAGAATTCTGAACCAAAGTTAAATTTTCAATTGAAAAACATGATTGTTTAAATTCTAAATTCTAAATGGTTAATATATGTGTAACGTTACTTTGACTGGGCCCCTCCTCTCTGAATTAGTAACGTAGTTTATGGTCGATCTCTTACCACTCACCAGAGTGCGCCGTTTCTTCGGGTCCGAATTATGTGAACTTTTAATTTTAATAAAAGCAAACTAATTTTTTATATACAAATTATTAATAAAAGTTTATAGCTCATTTGTAAAGTAAATTAAAAGAGTAAGTCATTCAATTTGAAGAAATAAAATTTAATATTTTCCACCAAAAAGGACAAATTTTCAACAAATCATCTAATTTTTTAAATAAAAAAAGAAAAGTTTTTAATTAAAAATAAAACAAGAGCAAATGAAAGACAACTTTTTAACAAAATAGTTGAATTTTCAACTAAAGTGATGAAACTTCAACCTATAGAATTTTAAACAAAAGGAGTTGAATTTAAAAAAATACATAAAGAAGACGAATTTTCTTCAAAACATTTGTTTCCTTAATTCGAAAAAATATTGTTTTTTTTTTACAATCTTTGATATAAAAAACAGAACAAGTTTTTAAACTATGTTCTTTGAAACGTTTTTTTCTATAAACAATAATGTTATATTTGGGAAATTTATTAATATAGAAGAAAAACTAGCAATACTGGAAATTATCAAATAGTTTCCTTTTAAACTGAATGATTTACTCTTTTGATTTAATTGACAAATTTATTTATTTTTTGACCGAGAATTTTACAAAATTTTTAGAAAAAAAAATTTTGTCTAACTTTAATTTCAACCTTTTTAAAATAATTTTATACATTTTTTTAGGTAACAAAAAATTCGAATTTTTTCAAAATCGAAGATCTTTTTTTTTAAAAAACAGGAGGATAGCCGCCGGACCGGGAAACCGGGAAATTTACGAATTTTTAGAAAAAAAATCTGCCCGAGTTCAATTTTAATATTTTTTTAAATAATTAAAGTGCATCTTTGAGGATGTAAACAATTAAAAGCATTTGAAGTTGAAATTTTTTGATAAAAAACAGTTTTATTTTATCAACTGTAAATATAAACAAATAAATTATTTTTAAACTGGATTTGTACTCTAAGTATAGAAATCTGAATAATAATTGATTTGACCAAACAATTCTAGATCTGTTCAAAATTTGAGGATTTCCAGATTGTAACTGTTTCAATCCGAAAGTCTTGATAAGAATTGAAATGAACAAATAATTTTTTCCGATAATTTTATTTTTAAATACAATTTTTTATGATTTATCAATAATATATTTTTAATTTAGAGTTTCAGGTATTCTTTTATATTATTTTGTTATATTAAACTTAATAAATAAATGTGTTAATATATTATTACTATTAATTTTTTTAGCTATTACAAAATGTAAACGTGCGTTTTACTATTTTCAACTTAAAAATAAAATCCATTTTTTTTTTAATCAATCGAAATTTTCCTACAATTTTTGAAAATTCAGCAAATTAAATAAAAGCCTTAAAATCTTCCATGTTCTTCTTTGATCAGTTTTTAAGTCTCTTAAAATCTTCTTAAACTTTCTGTTAGAATAATTTTTCAATTTTCCTAAGAATCTTAAGAAAATTTTTATTTTTTTGTACTTTCACAATTATTAAAAAAATTCTAAATTTTTTGTTTGAAATCTGCAAAAATTTCAATTTTATTTTAAATTCGGCTATAAGTATTTCAAATTATTTCAAGTTTTAAATTTAATTCGAATCTTTTTGAAACTTCTAAATATTTCTTAAAATTACTCTAATATTTTTACAAATAATAAGTGTTCTATTGTTACTTATAAATTAAAATTTATTTATTTTTTTAAATTTGCAGGATTTTCTAAAAGTTATAGAAAAAATTCAATTCATTTTAAAATATATTCAAAAGTTATGACAAAAAATTCAAAAATGATTTTGAATTTGGAAAAATTTAAAACCATTTTCAGATTTTTCAAGATTTTGAAATAAAATTTTAAAGATTTTGAAGGATGCCTAGACTATTTAAAATAAAAATAATTCAACTTCTAATTACAGAAATGTTAAGTTAAAAAAATTATTTTTCAATTTTTAATGTGTCTAGCTTAAAATTACTTAAAATAATATAATTTTGAAAATTGTTAAAGCTTATTGCTTGATTTTTTAATTTAGTCTATTGAAAATGTTAACCGTGGGTTTATATTTTTGAAACCTAATCTGAATGTTTGAACTTTATAATTTATAAAAGTTCTAAATTTTGTAGTTTATTTGCATTTCACATAAAACTGTTCAATTTAAAAGTGTTAGTACCTTCCATTTGGCACGTGTAAATTTTTGAGAATTTGAGTACACAATTTTTTAATTAAAAAACTTTTAAACTTCAATTTTAAAAGTTTAGAATTCAATGGTTCCACTTTGAATGCTTTAATTTGTTTATTACTTCATATGGAAAAATATTTAGAATATAGTTTGATTTTTGAAAGTTCATTGGCCGTGAAAAATCTTTACGCACCGGGAAATAACCGGAAATTTTTTTCTTCGATTAAAATGGCCACCTGGTATAAAAAGGCTATTTTTCATATATTAAATTTGGATTAAAAAAAAAATTGGGACTCGGATCAGATCGCGCACTCTCCCATTGCTCAGACGCTCGTTTTCTCTTTGGTTTACCATCAGGTTTTAACGAAAGGTTTTGTTAAATTTTTTTTTTTTCATTTTCTCAGGGATTTCAGAGAGACAGTCCCGCAGAGCCAAACGGTGTAGCTCACAGTCCTGCCAGTGATAACAATCCTGTAAATAGCGGACCTGGAGGAGGAAGTGGAGGGGTCAGTGGAAACAAAGGTGTCACTCTTGGAGAACATATTGATCACATTGTCACGAAAGATTACGGACCTCCACTTTCGTCTTATCGACCCTACACAGGGTGAGTACGCACGCGACCGCATTCTCTTTTCTATAATGCAACAAGTTTCTTTTCTCCAGTAGCATCACCTGGAATTATCAGGAATTTTTTTTTTTTTCAACTCAGAGCTTTTTTCAGTCGTAAATTAATTTTTTGGTTCCAAGATTAATCTTTTTTGTAGAAAATTCAACTTTTTGATTGAGAATTCTTGAATTTTGTTGAAAATTCGTCTTTTTGGTAGTAAATTAATTTTTTGTATAGAAATTCATCTTTTTTAGTTTAAAATTCAACTTTTTGGTTAAAAATTCTTAAATTTGGTAGAAAATTCATTTTTTTGGGTAATAAATCTTTTTGTTTAAAAATGTAAATACTATGTTTTAAAGCTGAACTACTTTCTTAAAAATTCAAATTTTTGGTTGAGAATCCTAAAATTTTATTGTTTAGAAAATTGTTTTTTTTTTTTAGTTGAAAATTTAACTTTTTGATTAAGATTTCTTGAATTTTTTTAAAAGTTAATTTTTTACGGACGAAAATTAATCGTTTGGTTCAAAAATTCATCTTTTCGATTAAAAATTTAAAATCTAGGTTCTACAGTTGAACTAATTTCTTAAAAATCAATAAAAATGATTCTTTCTTAAGAATTCTACTGTTTGGTTGAAAATTCTAAAATTTGATTAAAAATTCGTCTTTTCGATAGTAAATTAAATTTTTGTTTAAAAATGTATCTTTTTTAGTTGAAAATTCAACTTTATGGTTCAGAATTCTTGAATTTTGCTACATCGGGTTTTTAAATAGTAAATTAATCATTTTGGTTCAAAATTCAACTATTTTTTTGAAAGCTCAACTCTATTTGTAAAAACTCTTTTATTTTTGTTGAAAAATTACTACGAAAAATTATACCTCGAAAAAACCTAGAAATGAGAGGGAATTTTTTCCAGGATTTTTCCACTTTTCAGATTTTTTCCATTTTCCACTTCGAAATTAATTTTTTATCTCCAAATCTAACTACTCCTTTTTTAGTTGAAAATTGCTTCTCTCTGATTAAAAATTCAACTTATTAACTTGAAAATTTAACTATTTTGTGAAGAATTTTGAAAATTGATGTTTTTTTTTTATGAATATTCAAATATTTCTTTGAAATATTGTATTTTTTAAAATAGAAAACTCATTTATACGTAGAGAATTTTTTCCCAAGATATCAGGGATTTTTTTTTTAAGTTAAGGAATTTTTTCCAAAGTGTGATTCATTTTTAAAAAATTGTAATCTCAATTTGAATGACAATCATTCTACATATGTAAAAGTAGCTTTGTATTGCCGTATTTAACATTTAACTATTTTTTTATGGAAATTAATCTTCTTGCTTGAAAATGAATCTTCGTATTCGAAAATTAATCTTTTTAGTTGCAGATTAAAGTATTCCACATAATTTTAGCTGTAAATTAAAAATGTATTTTTTTAAAAATTAATCTGTTCCAGTTGACTATTTATTATTTTAGTTAAAAATTCCTCACTTTGGCTGAAAACTTTTTTTGTGGAAATTTGATTTTTAAACAGAAATTTAATTATATTATTTTTGGTTGAAAATTGATCTTTTTTATCTGAAAATTTAAACATTTGGTTGAGATTTAATATTTTATAATGAAAAATCGTCCTTTTTATTGAGAATTAATTTTGAGAATCGAATATTGAATTAATATTGAGAATATAATTATTATAATTGCATAAAAATTATATCCTAAGGAAGTAGTGTAAAATATCAAAAATGAGAAAGAAATTCATGCGTCTGTTAATACCAAGGCAACGAATTCTCCCCCCTTCAGTTGCAATAGCGTTTTTCAAACCGTACTATTAAAAATTAAAAATTTCTTTTCTTTTTAAAAGTTTTTTTTTTAACATCTTGAACGGTGAAAATGACGAAAATAAATTTTTTTATTTTAAACAAATTTGTCGAATGAATTTAAACTCTTTAAATATAATAATCATTTAAAATCCTACAATTTAAGTAGTTTTTACTTTGAAACATTCAATTTAGTTTAAAGTCGCATCGAATTGAATATTACTTTTATTTCAAAGTACCTACCGAATTTCGATTCCTTTGTATTGTAAGAGATGAATTTTTAAAGTTTTTGCATTTTTCTAGTTTCGAAATTTTAATCTGAAATAATTTCATTTACAGAATGACAATTAAGAAAAAGAAATCCTCAATTTTAAACGCTTTGAATTTATTTGTGACCACTTATTTTTATTATTATTATTAAATAATATTTAATTAATTATTTAGTATTATTAATATTGAAAAAAAAAACATTTATTAACAATTATCAGCAATTACTTTGTTCAAATACTTGAAACAAAATAGTTTTTATTTCAAATTCTGTCAAATTATACTAAAAAAAAGGGTTCTCCAGGTTCAGCTTTAGGAACCGAGCCCTTTCAAATGGGATTTTTTTCGAGGGGTCATAAATTCTCTCTCAGTTTCCCGTAGAGAACAAAATTGGTGGATTTTGAAAAAGGTCTAGCGATCCAGGGTCATGCTGCACCTGTGGCTTGTGGAGTTCTCTGCTCTAGTAGCATCAAACGATGGCAGGATACTAATGAGTAATTATCTTGTATTTTGCAGATACCAGGTTGCCGAAGACCAATGGAAGAGGCGAAAAGGATTGGAATCCGACTCTGTCAAATCGGAGGATGAGCGTCAAATAATTCGTGTCGCTCAGCAGCAGCAGCAGCAACAACAGCAATCCTCCCAATCCGCTCAATCCGTCGGGAAGCAATTCCACTCGGTGGAGCCAGTTTCGCCCCCCGAGACAACCACGAATCACTACTCCCGACGCTTCTATGAAACTGCCACTGCCACAACGACTTCCGGGACGCCTTCCAACAAGCACAGCCTCTCGCCGCTTGATTATGTGAAAAATAAAATCGTCGAGGTGATGCGAACCTCTGAGGACGACAAGGGTGGCGGTGGCGAGCGCAACGGTGGCGGCTGCGGCGGCCTTCCCCCCGACAAGGACGACAAACCCGGTGTCGAGAGTAGTCCCGCTGGCGGCGAGATCGTCATCGACGAGAGCCCAAACCCTCCGGCAAATCAGCAGCAGCAGCAGCAGCAGCAGCCACCCCCAGTTCCCGCGCCCACGACCTTTTATCCCTTCAGTGCCCTGGGCGTTCATACTGGGCCGCCCCCGGCGCCACCGCCCCCTTCTGCAAGCGCATCCTTGCCGAAGCCAGAGCAGATGCAACCTGAACCCGCGCCCCTACTCTCCGCGCAGTACGAGCCCCTCTCCGACGAGGACTGATGATGCAACGTACCTGCGCCATCCAACTCTTCCTCCAAAGAGTCCTGAACTACTCGGCGCCAAGCCGATTTCGGGCTTTTATTTCGATACTGAGATGTTAAAAGAACAATCTCTCGCGCGCGGAGTCTACGTCTCGAACGATCAGTCTGGCCCGTGGTTTTCACTTTACCCGTCGTTGGTCGTTCTAAAATAACCCGTTCTTGGTCGTCTAAACTAACCAAATTTTCGTTTAAACAAACTATTCTGGCGTTTGTCGTCTAAACTAACGACTCGGCTTCTTGAGTCGTATTCTTACATCTCTGACCTTGCAATGTTTTGAGTTCTTTGAATAGCCAAGTTCCACGAAGTTCAGGTATTCTCCGAATGTCGTGAATTTTCCGAACATCACGAATTATCTGAATTTCTTGGAATTTCTTTGAATATCGCGAATTTGCTGAATTTATTGAATTCTATGAATTTTTAAATATTTTTGAATGCCACGAATTGTCTGGATTATTTCATTTCTTTTTGAATATCCCGAGTTCTCTGAATTCCCTTGAACATCACGAATTCTCTGAATTTCCTTCTTACATTATTTATCACGAATTCTCTGATTTTCTTTTAATGTCGCGAATTCCCGAAATTTCTTTAACTATAACGAATTTTTGGAATTTATGGAATTCTATACATTTCTTCGTTTTCTTTGTATATCACGAATTCTCGGAGTTTCTCAAATTTGTTTAAATATCAAGAATTTCCGGAATTTAATTAATTCTCTGAATTTCTTTGAACATCATAAATTTTCTGACTTTATGAAATTCTTTGAATATATTAAATTCTATGAATTTTATCAATTCTTTGAATTTCTTAATTTCTTTGAATGTCACGAATTCTCTGAATTTTTAAATTTCTTTGAAAAGCAAGAATTTTATGAAATTATTGAATTCTATGAATATCTTAATTTCTATGAATTTCTTAATTTTTTTGTTGTATCACTAATTTTCTGATTTTGTGTAATTCTTTGAGTATATTGAATTCCATGAATTTAATAAATTCTTCAAATTTCTTGATTTATTTGAATAACACGAATTCTCTGAATTTTTTAATTTCTTTGAATATCACGAATGTTCGAAAGTTATTGAATTCTATCAATATCTTAATTTTTTTTATATATCACGACTTCTCTGAATTTCTTTGAATATTACGAATTTTCTGAATTTATTGAAATCTATGAATTTCTTATTTTTTTGTATCACGAATTCTCTTAATTTCTTGGAATATCACGATTTTTCTAAATTTTGTTAATTCTCTGAATATCTCGAATTCTCTGAAATTCTTCAACTCTCTAAATGTATTGAATTCTATGAATTTAATTCATTTCTTATTTCTTTGAATATCACGAATTTTTTAATTTCTTCAAAAATCACGAATTTTCTGAATTAATAGAATTCTATGAATATCTTAATTTTTTGAATTTCTTAATTTCTTTGAATATCACGAATTCTCTTAATTTCTTGGAACTTCTCGAATTCTCGGATTTTATTAAATTCTATTAATTTTTTTAATTTCTTTAAATTTCTTAATTTTTTTGTATATAACAAAGTCTCTAAATTTCTTTGAATATAATGAATTTTTTGAATTAATTCAAATCTACGAATTTCTTTGGATATCACGAAGTCTCTGAATTTTTCGAATTCTTTAAATTTTTTGAATTCTATGAATTTCTCGAATTCTCTGAATTTATTTAATTCTATGAATTTCTTAATTTATTTGAATATACAGAATTCCCTGAATTTATTCAATTGTCTGAATTTCTTGAATTCTGTGAATTTATATGAATATCCCGAATTCATCGGATTTTATCGAATTCTATGGATTTATTAATTTCTTTGAATATCACAAACTCTCTGAATTTCTTAATTTTTTTCAATATCACGAATTCTTTAAATTTTTTCAATTTCATGGATTTCTTTGGTTTTTTAAATATCACGAATTCTCTGAATTTAATGAATTCTCCAAATTCCTTACATTCTTCTGCATTTATCTAAATTCCGTGTTTTTCTTTTTTTTTTAATGTCCTGGTACTCCAAGGAATAGAAAATAATGCAAGAAATTCAAAAAAATATCGATAATTTCAAAGGATTTAAAGAAATTCTATGTGAATTGGGATGAATTGAAAAATAATTCAAAAAGCAGAGTTGTTTAGACAACCAGATTGCTTAGTTTAGTCGACCAAACCCAGTGTAATCATTTCAGACACGTGCGCCCTCTTTGAGACGTTCTTTTAACATAAAGCTTATCGAATTCTCTTCTTTTTTTTACACACTCGTTTTTAAACCTGATTTTATAATTTGTTTTTTAACGCTAAGCTTGATAGATTGTTAAAAAATGAGTTTAACATGTTGTAATTAAAACCTTAAAAACGAAAATCGGGTTCTCAGCTCTGTAAAATAATCTAAGTTTTAACCATTATTGTTTACACCGAAGGAGAGGAGCTCGCGAGACGCTTCTTTGTAAATATTATACATTAGTAGTCTAATCGTGAAGAAAAACAAACGATAAAGTGTGTGCGTGTTTTTATTTCGAGTGAGTGACTGAGTGAGTGAGAAGATTTGTAAAGAGAGTGAAAATTATAATCACTAATGGATAATTTTTGAGTCACGCGATTTATCTTTTTCTCCAATTTTTTTTAATTTTTTTTTTATTCTTTTTTTTTGTGGTATATAAGCGCTGTAAATAGTAAATAGTATTAACTCTTACGAGCAAGTAATTATACGATTATTAGGATAATGTATCTAGTTTCTAAGTAAATAAGCTCAGAGATAGGCAACTAGCGCTAGGAAAACTGACTAGGGAAAAGGAAGATTTTTTGATTCCCCCCTCCCCCCCCCCCCCTGAGAAACAGCGAGGAAAGATCGATTCAATGAGGGATTTAATTTAATGTAATTAATCTACTACTCGGTCAAGAGTAGAAGAGAGAACGAGAGAGAGAGAGAGAGAGAGAAAGAGAGAAATCATTCACACGACCGCACACACACACTTTTTATACAGCTTTTTATTAAACGATATTCTAAATTCTATGAAAATAATGATCTTCTAAATTTGAGTATCGATCGCAGACTCACCCTCTTCTCTATTCTTTCTCCGAATTTTTTTTTTTTTTTTCAATTTAGCATAGCAAGCGAACAAATCCTCTCGATTTTCCAAAAAAAGAAAAGGGGCATGCAAAAAAACTTGTCGTTTTTTTTTTGCAAACCCTGAAAAACCCCTTGCAAAAACCGTCTTAGTCTTTTTGTTAATCGTATCTTGTTTTTTCTTTTTTTTTGTTTTTTTTTTTAAATTCGTGTCTGTTTGAAACGCAGACAGAGAAGTGCGTGTACATAATTCTGTATGTATGAAATTCGAAGAGATTCGGTATCTGAACTATTCGCAGTAAAACTGTTCGCGGAGAACTTTGTGATATTAGCTTTTTAATTCAAGTATCTCCTGTCGCGATTCGAGAAAAACACGGAAAGAGAATGCAGAGTGAAAAAAAAAAAAAAAAAAACACAGAAAAAAGAAACAAACACTTGTCTCTTGATTTTTTTCTGCATTCCGTTTCTACCAATTTCAAGTTCGGTTCAAGATCTAGCTAGGCTACCTAGATTAAGAGAAAAAAAGCTGCTTTTCTTTTTTTTAAATACGTGTCCGATAAATTACATAGTGTGAGGGGGCTTCCAGATTTTGCTTGGAATTTTGTCGTGGAACAAATAGTTTTTCAAAAAAAAAAAAAAAAAAGAAAATAAAGGAGGAGCGCATCGACTTTAATTACTGGGAATCTAGATTGTAGAAGAAAAATTGCGGGCGGGAGAAATTATTCAACTGGGAAAATTTGAGTGAAATGGGATTGGCATAAATAGTAGGTGAAGCTGATTAAAGATTGTATTTAATTAAAAAGAGATAAAAGTTAAAAAAATGCCGGATTAACGTATCAGATATTAAAGGAGCGAGGAGAATGTGAAAAACTGAGAGATGATACGATTACACTAGTAAGGACACTATTAAGGATTAATTCAATAAATTAAATAACAAATAATAGCGAGCGCGCTCGTACACGCCTAGCATACACGATAATATTATTATCAAAAACAATTCAATGTAAATTGTTATTTTTGTTGAAATAAAAACACCTCTGTTATCACAGGTCCATCTCTACTTGTAACACCCATTTTCCTCTGGCGGATGACTCATTTTTTTATTTATTTAGTTGTTTTTTTTTTGGTTCGTGAATGTGCCAAAACTGATGAAAAAAGGTGAAATAAATTCACTGCCAACCGAAGCCCAGCGGAGATGCATTACTCTGGATTGAATCAAATTTGGTGGATCACTCCGCCTAAACTATGTGAATTAAAAAAAATAAACGATGAGTTTTCAACAGAATCGTTTAATTTACAACCAAATTTGTGAACTTTCAACGAAAAATTTGAATTTTCAACGAAAAACATGGGAATTTTCAATAAAATAGTTGAATTTTAAACCAAAGAGATAAATTTCCAACTAAACAGAGGAATTTTAAAATAAAAAGATTTTTCTACTAGAAAAGACGAAATAGTTAAATTTTCATTTAAAAAAATTAATTTTCAACCAAAGAGGATAGATTTTCAACGAAAAACATGAATTTTCAAATAAAAAGATTCATTTTCTATCGAAAAAGACGAATTTTCTACAAAATCGTTACTTTTTAAACCATCGAGAGGAATTTTCAACTAAGAAAAAGAATTTTCCAAATAAAAAAATTAATTTTCTAACAAAATAGACGAATTTTTAATTAAATAGTCGAATTCTCAACTAAAAAAGATAAATTTTCGACAAAAAATTTAATAGCTAAATTTTCAGTTAAAAATTCATTTTGAACAGAAGAAAGAATTTTTAACAAAATAGTTCAATTTCCAACCAAAGAGATGAATTTTTAAATAAAAAGAGAATTTTTTTCAAAGCTCAATTTTCTATCGCAAAAAGAAGAACTTTTGATCAAATAGTGAATATCTCAACCAAAAAAGATAAATTTTCACCAAAAATTGAATTGTTAAATTTTCAGATAAAAACTTAATTCTGAACCAAAAAAGAACGAATTTTCAAAAAATAGTTAAATTTTAAACCAGAGATAAATGTTCAATACGA
>NC_046661.1:144011140-144014316 GCF_010883055.1 Belonocnema kinseyi | reverse complement strand
CCATCGAGAGGAATTTTCAACTAAGAAAAAGAATTTTCCAAATAAAAAAATTAATTTTCTAACAAAATAGACGAATTTTTAATTAAATAGTCGAATTCTCAATTAAAAAAGATAAATTTTCAATTAAAAATTCATTTTGAGCCAGAAGAAAGAATTTTTAACAAAATATTTAAATTTCCATCCAAAGAGATGAGTTCATAACAAAAAAAAAATTGTTTAATTGAAAGATCAATTTTCTATGACAAAAAGAACTTTTAATCAAATAGTGAAATTCTCAACTAAAAAAGATAAATTTTCACCAAAAATTGAATTGTTAAGTATTCAGTTAAAAACTTAATTCTCAACCAAAAACTAACGAATTTTCAACAAAATTGTTTAGTTTTAAACCAAAGAAATAAATTTTCAACTTAAAACATAAATTTTCAAATAAAAAGATTAATTTTATACTAAAAACGATTAATTTTCAATAAAATAGTTCAATTTTCAACTTAAGAGATGTTTTTGGAACTAAAAAGATTCATTTTATTTTGAAAAAGACGAATTTTCAATAAAATAGTTGAATATTTCAACTAAAAAAAAAATCTTCGTCGAAAAATTGAATAGTTATATTTGCAGTTAAAATATTCATTTTTAACCATAAAAGATCGAATTTTGCAACAAGACAGTTGAATGTTAAAAAAAAGATGAATTCTCAACTAAAATGAAGAATTTTCAAATAAAGAGATTAATTTTCTATCGAACAAAATGAATTTTCTCGAAAATCGTTACATTTTTAAGCAGAGAGAGAAATTTTCAGGTAAAAAGAAGAATTTTCAAAAAAAAAGATTAATTTTCTATCAAACTAATTACATTTTCAACTGATAATGAAAATTTTCACTAAAAAATGAAGTTAAATTTCCAGTTAAAAAATTTATTTTTAACCAGAAAAGAACGTTTTTTCAACAAAATATAATTAAATTTATAACTAAGGAGAAGAATTTTCAATAAATTTCCAACTAGAGGTTAATTTTTAACTCAAAAGAAGAATTTTGAAATAGAAAGATTAATTTTCTACGTCAAAAAGATTAAACTTTGAATCAAATAGTGGAATTCTTAACTAAAAAAGATCATTTTTCACCAGAAATTCAATAGTTAAATTTTAAACCAAAGAGATAAATTTTCAACTAAAAAGATAAAGTTTCAAGTAAATATATAAATTTTCTACAAAAAACAAACACGAAATTTAACAAAATAGTTCGATTTCTGACAAAAGAGATTAATATTCCACTAAAAATATGAATTTCCAAAAAAAAAATAATTAATTTTCAACCGAAAAAGAACGAATTTTTAGCAAAATAGTTAAATTTCCAACTAGAGGTTAATTTTTAACTAAGAAGAAGAATTTTCAAATAGAAAGATTAATTTTTTACCGAAAAAGATTAATTTTCTATCAAGCTAGTTAAATTTTCAACAGATAATGAAACTTTTCACTACAAAAAATGAAGTTAAATTTGCAGTTAAAAACTTAATTTTCAACCAGAAAGAACGACTTTTGAACAAAATAGTTCAATTTTCAACCAAAAAGGTGAATTTTTAAATAAAAAGAGATTTTTTCAAAGATCAATTTTCTACCGCAAAAAGAACTTTTTACCAAATAGTGAAATTCTCAACCAAAAAATATAAATTTTTACCAAAAATTGAATTGTTAAATTTTCAGTAAAAAATTTAATTCTGAACCATTAAAGAACGAATTTTCAACAAAATAGTTTAATTAGAAGCCAAAGAGATAAATTTTCAACTAAAAAGATGAATTTCAATATGAAAAAATTAATTTTATACTAAAAACGATTAATGTTCAATAAAATAGTTTAATTTTCAACTAAAGAGATGAATTTTGAACTAAAAAGATTCATTTTATTCTGAAAAAGGCGAGTTTTAAATTAAATTGTTAAATTTTCAACTAAAAAAGATTGAACTTTGAATCAAATATATCAATTTTTACAGAAAATTCAATAATTAAATTTTTAGTTGAAAACTTAATTCTGGACAAAAAAGAACGAATTTTCAACAAAATAGTTCAATTTTAAACCAAAGAGATAAATTTTCAACTAAAAATATAAAATAAAAAGATCATCTTTCTACTGAAAAAGACTAATTTTCCACAAAATAGTTGAATTTGCAACCAAAGAGATGATTTTTCAACTAAGAAGATAAATTTCCAAACAAAAAAAATCATTTTCGCCCAAAAAATACGAACTTTTAATTAAAAAGTCGAACTAAAAACAAAAAAAATCGAGGAAACATATAATAAAAAAATTATCAGTTAAAATATTAATTTTGAAGAAAAAAAAACGGACTTTTACTAAACTAGTTAAATTCCCAACCAAAGAGATGAATTTTTAACTAAAAAGATAAATTCGCAAATAAAACGGTTATTTTTGTACCGAAAAAGACGAACATTTAATCAAACAGTGGAATTCTTAACTAAAAAAAAAATTAATTCTCCAGCAAAAATTTAATAGTTAAATTTTCAGTTCAAAAATTAACTCTCAACCAAAAAAGAATGAATTTTCAACAAGGTTGTTTAAAAATTAACCTTTTAAAGTCAAACTGATGAAAAGTGAAAAAGAGACATTTCAATCGATACAAAAATTGAAAATTTCAATTTTTTTGAAAACAATATGACAACTCAAAAATTTTGTGTTACTAAATGCTAGTGTTTTTCATCTAAAATTGATTTTTTAGCTGAAGCTGTAACTATTACATTTTTGCTTGAAAATACTTCTTTTTAATTAAAAATTAAATTGGTTGAAAACTACATTTTTCTCGAGTTTAAAATTTACTTTTGTAACTGCAAATTGAACTATTTTAGTTTTTGTTTGTAAAATTATGTTTTTTTGTGGGAAATTTACATATTTTATTGAAACTGTACCGTTTTTGGTAGAAAAATCATCTTCTTGGGCTTAAAATTGAATTCTTTCGTGAAGAATTCATTTCTTGAGATGAAAAAAATATTTAGTTGAAACTTCATTTTTTTATACATAAAATTCATCTTTTGGGTTTAAAATTCCATTATTTGGTTAAAAATTCATTCTTTTTCAGTTGAAAATTAATTAATTTAGCTGGAAACTCATTTTTTTGTTTGTTTAAAATTTACTTTTAAAACTGAAAATTGAACTATTCCAGTTTTGGTTTGT